>NC_092812.1:12396998-12701998 GCF_040954645.1 Diabrotica undecimpunctata
AAACGAATTTAATCCGGCAATATTCAGTATGTTGTAGAACATAGCCATAGGCCATCGTCTCGTACTTCTGTGTACACTACATGCATCCATTTTTTTGATCCGATAGTCAACATCTCTCTTTATTATGTTATAAAAGGATAAAAAGGGATCATCTCAGGTTTACACTTTTCGTTAGTCGATATTATCGTCAAAGTGCATTGACAAGAGCACAAGAACCACGTTTGACTTTTTAGGTATTATACAGGATACACCAAGCTAACTTTTTTTATATCCAAACATTGATGAATAAATTTTTCTTTTCCTAATATTTAAAAATTCAGATGGAATTTCCCTTTTATTCATTTGAACTGTCCGGACTATGACAAGTCTATGTTTTTCCAACATAAATTCGGTAATATTCAAACTGGTTTTGCCTGTGTTGTAAATTGGAACACACATCCTTTTAACTACATCTTGTGCTTTAGAAGATAACCGATAAGGACCTTCAGGTTGACTTCTAAGTTTGAGACAAAGCAAGTTTTTGCATCCACTGAAGCGAATACTTTTACAGACAATTATAAATGCATAGTGTCTATACAGGATGTTTTCGAATATAGTGCGTTCCTTTAAGGAATGGATATAATACACAATTTGGAACAAAAAATTCCTATAACACGTTTTTCTAAACTTAACCGTTTCCAAAAAAAAATTACATTGTTTTCCATAAATGTAAATTTTTATTTTTAGAAAATTAAATAATCTGGCAACGTCATACGGAGTGAAAGCGCTTCTGAATAAAGACTTGTTTGTGACTTAGGACATTTAACATAATCCAACCGTTGTTTATTTACTATTTAAGGTTTGTATATCTGAAAAATAATTATTTCTTGCTTTAATAATGAGGCGTTTGCTTTCTTCTGAATTAACTAAGGTTTTGAAATTAAGTTTAAAGTATACAATAAATAATAATTTTTAAGTATAAGTAAGTACTATAGTTTAATTCCTTAAAAGTAATTAATACAACTAAGAAAAATTATTTGTAATTTTTTTAATTATTTACAATAAAAAACACTTTAATCTTTTAACTGAACTAGTATTATGTAGTTTATTATTTATTAAGCTTTAAATGTGTTGAGTGCTGAGTACTTTAATTGAGTTACATAGTTTCATCATCATCCAGTCTTTATTTATCACGTCCACTGCTGGACATATGCTGTCTTCTGCCCAACGTGTAGGTGGTCTTGCTTTACTACGTTTGTCTGCTCTTGGCCTTCAATGTGTAATTTTGCTCGTCCATTGTGAGTCATGCATTCTCGCTACATGGCCTGTCCAATTCCATTGTAGTTCCGCTATGTGTTCCACAACATCAGCAATACTCGTCCTTCTTCGCAGATCTTCTTTTCTTATTCGGTCCCGCAATGTCACTTCCAGCATAGACCGTTCCTTTCGTCTCTGTGCCACTTTCAATTTCAAAGCCATAGTCTTAGTTAGAGTCATAGTTTCTGCCCCATACGTCATGACCCGTAATACGCATTGGTCAGTGTCAGGTCAATACATAGTTTACAGTGAAAATAAGTACAACAGAAAACATTTAATATTTCTAATTTATTTTTTTATACTATGCTCAGACTATCAGTAATTTGTTTACTTGTGAACTAAAATGAAATTAGATACTATTACTTACTTGGCAATATTTATTAAAATAAATGTTAAAAGTGACCACCACCTTGCATTAATAGAACAAATGCAATTGTTAGTAATGCTATTGTTAACTAAACTATCTCGGATAGTTTTTGCAGCATCAAAAATTCTTTCCCGTAGTTCAGCTTCTGTTTCGATTTCATCTCGGTTATTAAAAACTAATCATTTCAGAAATACCCAAAAAGAAAAATCCAGTATATTATATTTGAGACTTCCTAGTGTCCACAGAATGGGACCGTTCCTACCCCAGATGTCCCCAACAATAAACATCCAGTACATTACATTCGAGACTTCGTGGTGGATACAGAATGGGTCCATTTCTATCAATCCAATGACGAGGATAAGTGGTATCAAGAAGATTTTTAACCGCTCTGGTAAAATGCGCTTGGGCTTCGTCGTGAAGAAGCCACATTTTACCCCGTGTTTGCAAAGGCACGTCTTTAAGAAGTACACATTTTAGAAGAAATTATAGTAGGTCTCTTAATTTAGTGTTCTGGGTATTTCATACGGCCCTATCAAATGGTTGTTAATTATTCCAGTGCATAAATTTATGCTCAATTTTCGTTGAGAAATTTAGCTGTATTAAACGATCTGTATTAAATAAGGGTTCTCATTACCCCATATGAGGCAATTATGAAAATTATACACACTGTTTCTCGTGAAACATGCTTTATCCGCACATAACAATTTACAATTTAGAGTGTATCTTAAAACCACCTAAAAAATGTTAATCATTGACGAAGATCACCTTGGTGTAAATCTTGTACTCTAGTGGTATGGATGTAGAAGTTGTCCCCTAAATGTTCTATGAACAACGTTTTTCCACATTTCAATATACATGAATTCCTGACATTAATTTGGACAGCTCAATTACTGTTACACTGCTCGTCTCCATAAATAATCAACATATCATGGTACTCACGAATCGAAAACATTTTGGCGGTGACACTTAAAACGATTGTTCCAAAATATCTGTTTACTAAAGTTGTTACTGACTACGTTTAGATTTTCGTACTACACGTAGTTGATAGATTTCTTTTTGAATACCAAAATGTATTTTCGTTTTTTGGTCAAATGGTTAAATTTAGAAGAAAATGTTAGACCTTTTTTCTCTAGATGGTGCCTTCTACATACCTTTCCTAACACCTAAAAATAGTACGTTCCTTCTAGGAACGTACTATTTTCGGGGAAACCCTGTATATGACTGGCTTTCTGCCATGTACATGTGGGTACTCCTGAAAGGTATATAAGCGCGCAGCCAAACAGTGGCGATTTGCTGAAAATTGTGCTAAAAAAATACATGGAAAAGTCTGACAGACATCACCCAAGTAGTCAAGGTTTAAAATAACTTATAATTTAGAAATCTCTATCAAACTAGAGAATTTACAATAAAAAGGTAACATTTATCTTTTACTTAAAATTTTTTTATAGCATGTTTTACTTTAAAATTTACATCATTAGTCTCTGTATTTATCCCTATGCGGGGCGGTTTCCATAATTGCGTTTCTCCGTAAGTCTTTCTCTCTGGGTTATACCGTTTATACCAATATACATCTACTTTACAGGTATTATGTCCTGCCACTAGATATTTTTTGGTCTTCGGCTTTCATGACTTTCAGAAACGTGGGGTGTTCCGACAGTTATATCTAATTTTTCATTTGGTTTTATTGGAATCTGTCATAAAGCACACCATTTGCCTTCTCTCATTTTATCTATTTCGCTCTAACTCTACTTAATGCGTCATCATTTGTTTCCCCATTACTCAGCACTATCAATCTAAGATACTTAAAACTATTACTTCTCACAATCATTTCATTGTAGTCCAGGCGGTGCCTGTCCTAAAACACCCTCGTTTTTTTTATTTTAATCGCTTCGAAATATTATTAGAAATCATAATTTTACTATGCGGACACCTCAAAAGGTGAGCTAAATTTTTTATTAAGCAATTTGTGAAACAAATGGAAAGATTCAATTTTTCCTCCCCTTTTTGTTGCTATATCTCGGCAGTTATCCATTTTAGAAAAATTTTGTAAAGACAAAAAGTTGTGCAACAAAATTTCGTACAAGACAAAATTAATTTAATTTGTAATATAATTACTAGAAGAACGATAGGAATCTGCCGAACTGGTGGAAGAAGATCTCAAATTTTCAAAAAAGTAGTTTCTCTTTCTTTTAGGTTCAATGTTAATGAATGTTGGATCTGTATCACTTAATTCAACATCACTTTCATCAGTTCATAAAGGGGAAGTGTAATAATTTTGAACCTTTTTTAACTCCCTGGGACGACGATTTACTACCTAAAAGATCAATATAATATAATAGCATAAATTATCTATAATAACTATCAACAGCCATAAATGGCTGTTAAATAAAAAATAATAACTTACAATAAAAATAAAAATAATAACTTACAACACCATCGCTGTCCAGTTCATTAACAGTCACGTTTTTAGTAATATGAGTTAGTAAGTTTACTTTTGTTGGTGATGGCGAACAACTGGACGAGCCCGAAGATGAACTATCGGATGAATCCAAAGTTGAAGCTGACGGTGATGAACTATTTGATGAAGGCTGAATGAGACGATGTCCTTCCTCCGTAGTTAAGCATCCAGTAACAATATCTTTATTGTCAGATAAACTACCGTCACTGTCATCATAAGGTACTAAGGGTTGTATGTTTGCAAATTGAGATTTCTGTAATTAAACAGCATAATTATTATAATTTATGGTTATGGGATTAAAATACTAATAATACAGTAAATTTGTGATTTAGTTTACAAGCTTTAAGTACTTACTATTACAGTTACTTCAACTGAGTTATCGAAACTATCCACTGGTTCCGTTACCATTTTAACCTCCATGTTAACATTCTTCTGGATCTCAACAGCGAAACTATTTTCACTTAATAACTAAAATCAAAAGATGAATTAGAGGCAGTGCTCACTTAAATATCATGTAAAAATTTTAAATAGCCACCTCATGATTAGATTTCTTAGTTGAATTATAATCCGATGAAATATTTTTAGAATTCAGCACTGTATTTTCAACAACTAAGCCTAGTATTTTTCGTGCCCTCGAAGCCATCTTAAATTCTAAAAATAAAGATACCGCTTACAATTGTGTTTTGTATAATAAAAAATATTAAATAACCACTCACTAACAATAATTAGTTTTCAAGTTTAATTATAAAATAATTGGACAATAATTATTAAACAGAAGTAACACAAAAAATTACTATTTTTCTTGTATCTTAATACTATAATACTGAAGCAATACTTAATCACTCATGATTTGGTTAAATATTTTAATCAAAAAATGCATTAATTTAAAATGTTTTTTATAATCCTCTGATGTAATTTATACTAAACTGTAATAAGTCACAATGTTACAGGAAAAAACGATGTCAACCTTTCTAATAAAGTGAAACAACTCTAAATTAATGCACTTTTGGAAGAAATAAACGTATATTAAATAATTACCTAATAGTATAACACCGATTGATTTCGAGTTACTCCACCTTTTTAACTCACTGCACATCTCTTAGCTCTCATCACACCGACTCATTACTAAATTAGATCACTTTATCGGTATCAACTTGTTTCCGCCTGTTAGTCAAAAAGAGAAACACTGTCATCTACCTCCTTCATTTTTCATCGTAATGCGCCAAAGGTTGAACTAAACATACTCCTTGAATAGTTATTTCACTTAAATTTTGAGTTATTTCTCTTTTTGAATAAGGGTGCGATATGGTCAAACCAAAGAATGACTAAGTTGGGCTAGTAGGTACTGCAATATAGAACACCAAAAAACATAGGTAATTTTAAACATCTTTGAACATGTGTATATTAACTTTAAAGTGATATTCTACATCTCTATTACATCAACCCCTTTTTTAAACATACAAGACTGTTTCTGTCAAATTAAGGAATTTAGGATAGGAAAAAATGGCAATAATATCACTCACTTTAACCAAAAATTTATCATGTTTGAATAGTTTGAAGGACTTTTTGACTTAATCCGTAGATTTATATCCTACAACGTCTAGGTCCTTTTCATTGGCTTTTTGAATTTTAGCAACATAGCGATAATATTGCTTCTTCCTTCTTTCTCCCAATACCTTTACTAACAAAAAAACTCCTTCTTTAATGTCAACCTTGTTATGGGCAAAATATTCAACCCCATCACTATTGTTAGACTCATCCAAGTTAGACGTTTCACTTTCTGTTTCGTTATGACTTGGTGTCTCTTTTTCACTTCATTTTTATCTTTCAGTTTCATCAGGTTGCCGAACAACAACACTTTTTCCTGGCTCGACATTTAGTTTGGTTCGTTTAATATTTCGCCTAGATGGTGCAGCTGAATATCTTTTCTCCTTTAGATAATGTACCAAAAGGTTGTCGATTTGGCCCTCTATTTCTTAATCTTCCCTCGGTAACTTCTCTAAAACTATCTCTGGAGTGAAAGGGTAAATTCCCGCTAGTTTCGTCCGATGTTTCTGTTTTTTTGTTCATGTGCTGAAGGGTAGTGTTTAACAAGTTTGTGAATCTATCCATCAATGATGGGTGCGATTATTTCGACAACCTACAGAGCAGTATCTGTCAGTACAGCAGTATCTGTCAGTACAGCAGTTGATCCTTTTTGACCATTTTCAGTCCATTGTAACCACATTTTTTCTGCTTTAATATGGTGGTAACAGCAATCGTGAAGCCGAAGCACACATCATTATAGTCGTTGCTGCTTTAGTAAAATTAAAAACCCGTGCGGGATATTTGGTGCCGCGTTGAAATATAATTTTCTTATTTTCGGAATTATCTTGTACATTGGTGTTATTAGGTGGAATATTTTTTAATTTTCTACGCAGATTCTCGAAGTAGGCAACTAAAGTTTCTTTTGGAATATTAGTTCTAGGTCTTTTAATGTGGGTCGCCACTTTTTGGGTAATTTCTCCTCTATACCGTCTCAGTAATTAATATACCCAGTCAGTTCTAGGTAAATTGTTTTTGAAAAGAGGCACTTGTCGACTCTGGGCATCCAAAACACTTTTGGCTGAATATTTTATACATCATAAGTCATCATAAGGGAAATTTCCATTCACCGCATATTGCAGCACTCTGTATAATGGTTTTTTCTTCTTTCGTGGAAAATACAATCTGCCTATCATTTTTTCTTCTTCTTATAATTTTATATTCTTCCATCCTTCCCCAAGAAATTTCTGGTGGACATTTTCCAGACCTGATCAAATTAGCCCTATTGTGAAGTTTTTAAATTTCCCGCGTAAATTATGATACCCTGAAAAATAGCGTGTTTACATGTGTTGACAAAGAACATGTAACTATTAAGATAACTAGTTAAAATCGCACATCTTTTTCTAGTTTTTCTCAGGTAGCGGAAAGATAGGAAACTAAAGAAACATTAAAAATATAGCCATAATTAAAACAAGCTTTTTTCCATAAAAAATATACTTACTTCAACTAAACAATTAGAAGTTTTAAGCTAGTGTTTAAACTAAAGCGACGTTGTAAACCGTTTGAGAAGGTTCTTAGATTTCAGTGAAAATTCAAATATTCAGAATCATTCGCAATTATTAATTTCGCCCCTTTGGATCAATTTCACCCCATTTTACGGTACGAGATTTATTAAATAAATTTTTTATTAAATGATTTTTGCTTAGTTTGTTTATAGAATAATTATTTAATAAAATTTATTATTTACAAGTGAATGTATTTAGATTAATTCATAAAAAATACTATGGTTAACATTGATGTTGTAATTTAATTGAACAAAAAAAGTAAAGAAAATAGGACATAAATTTGCAAGAATATTCATATAAACGAAAAAACATGGAAAATATATAATTATACACTTTTAAATGTATCATATTTAAAATTTATAATTTATGGCACACAGGTTTAAAAATAATCAAAATTGGCCTACTAGAAGCTGGGATTATTGAAATTGTTAAGCGCATCGCTATTTTGAACGCGTGATTTCATGAAAATTTGAGACGGCTGAAATTGCTACCTCTACCACTACCTATTATTGATTTCTCTGTATTTTTAAAGTGTCTTATAAGCTTTTTGTGTCTATTAGTTATCTTTTCTTTGTCTGCCTTTAATTGTTTATTTTTGTCTATAAGATAAAAGGGGGCGTCTTTAATATGGGAATAATTTTTGATTCAGATCAGATTAAAGAGAAGTTTTTGTTAAGGAATATGTGATTAAAAATGTCTAAAAAAATTAATTTTTCTGTGTACAAGTTTTTTTTATAAATATCATTATCCTCGATAGTGTTTTTTGATTTGTCTAGAACTTCTTTAAATCCTTGATATTGTAGCGAGATTAAGTAAAACGAGCGGTTCGAATTTATATAAATGTATTTATTTATAAATTTACAGTTCGGTAATATCTTATCAACTAAACTTAACTCATAGAAAGTATGCTTATATATAAAAGTTACTATGTACTAGAATATTCTGGCGTAGTCCACCTCTAATTCGTTTGCTTGTCGGGTCGAACTCTCCAGCGGTCGACAGTTCCCGTCGCTTCTAGAAGGACAGATCATCCTCGTCCCGGCCTGCAACCGTTATATGGGCTACGTAGAATGCATGTTCGTAACAATATGTCATGGGAAAATTTAATGGATTATCGGTATCTTCCATAGATATTTCTGTTATTTCATATTGATTTTTGAAATCTAAAAATGCGGGTTTCAAGTTTGCATTACTCAAATTTGTTTTATATACGTGTGACGGAATATGACTAATTTCTTGTTTGGAAATATTAATTTGTTTTTATCAGTATTGATGGTATTGATGGACTTATAGTAGACATAATTTGACCATCTTTCTTTTTCACTTTTTTTAACAAGTTTTGTTTTTGCCGTAAGTTTTTTAAAATTAATAAGGTTTTCTTTTGTTTTATGTCATTTTAAAACATTGCAATCATGTTTGCTAGATTTCATAGCTAGGGCTATTTCTTGCTTCCACCGTGGTACTGGTTTTCGTTAACAAGGTATGGTTTTTTCCACCGAAATATTCACGCTTTTTAGTACAATATTGTTAATAAATGCTAAATAATGAGCAGTAAAATCTATGCTATCGTATGAAATAAAGTTCGTAAGATAATTATTTATTAGATCTCTATAATATGTCTCAGTTCAAGGAGTTTAATTTCTATTTTTGGCAAACAGGAATATTCGATAATCATGCCCAATGGTTTTATTTGTTAGAGGAAAATGGTCGCTGTAATGCAGGCAAGCAAGACTATTCCAAGAGAAACTTGTAGTTATAGAGTGATCAGTGATCATACAACCACAGAATAAATAACAAATGTTTTATTATTCTTTGACACAACGATATGTACGTTAAGTTTTGGATTAGATATTGTAAACTACAAAAAGCGCTAAATTCGGCAACATTGTCTTGTACGAGATAAATTCTTCGATCTCCTCCGATAGCTAGACTCCTAGACAGAAAACGAGAAAACCATTTAGTAACATAACAACGGATGGGATCTCAGTTCGTCGATTTTTGTTTTCCGTACGTATACCCGGTATTTTTTATAATATAAACTCGATAAAAATACACTGACCTTTACAAGGCGGTGCATTTGTATAGGTTGTTAATATTGTAAACAATTTTTTGTGGTCAAATTAAAAATAAAAAAGCATTTTCTTAAAAAGATAACATAAAAAATATACTCTTATTGAAAATAAACAATAATTCCTAATAAAATAAGTAATAATTCTTTATGCCCTACAGAAATAATTGAAATACTATTTTATTGAGAATAAGCCACAATTGAAGGTTAAACTAAGTTTATTGACGTTTCAATTTCTACTTCGAAAATTTCCGAAATGGAAATTAAAACGTTAATAAACTTGTTTTAACCTTCAATTGTGGCTTATTCCCAATAAAATAGTATCAACTTTAAAATGCCACAAGCAAATAGCTTCAAAACAATATGATTAAAATATTTGACATTCTACGGCTGAACAGTATTTCAATCTGTCATAAAAACTTCTGCGGACAGATGTAAGAGTTTCTGTTGTAACATAATTGGACACTTCTCTTATTTGGTTTTTTAATTCATCCAAATTTTAAGCTCTAGCCTCAGGATGATCGTAGATGATGCTTGGGTGTATAAGTCCATGGGTGTAAGGTCTGGAGATCGCGCAGGCCACTAAGTATCGCGTGTTCCACTGATAACTCAATTCGGGAAAGTATTGTTTAAGTACTCCCTAATTATTCGAGCGTTGTAAACTGAACAGCTGTCTTGATGAAACCAAACATTCTCCAGATTTATATTAGGCAGATTAAGAATGGCGGAAGAAGATGATTCTGTAACAAATCGAGGTATACTATACTATTCAAGTTACCCTCAATAAAAAATTTACCTATTATGTGGTCTCCTAAAATGCTAGTCCAGACGTTTACTTTTTGAGGACGTTGAGTTCGGTAAACCACATTTCTGTGCTAGTTTTCCCTAGTCCAATTCTTTATAATAGACAGATTGTGTCTCCCTACTAACAAAACAGAAGATTTATCAGTAAATAAAATGTTTTTAAAATTGGGTTCATCAGTAGCCTTCGTTATTAGAGTTTCACAAAACTCCATTCTTCGAAAGTACTCGTCTAGATAAAGCTGCTGTGTTTTCGAATATTTAAAATTCTTGTAACCGTGCTTTTTCCATACTTTCGCTACAGTAACATTGCTAACATCCAACTCTCTAGCAATGCTTCTACTTAAACGTGTTGAATCTACGTCGACTGTTGCAAAAATTTGTGTATCTCGGTATTCTCTTTCCTTAATTATTTCTTGTGACACTTTTTGAGCGTGGCAATTTTTGAGGCAATAAAAACTCTTAAAATTTTTAACAATATTTTGAACTGACTTTACGCGAGAAATTGGTCACCCTTCCAGAACACAGAAAATAAACCTACAAACTGTTGTCCTGAATTATCTTCATAAAGCAATTTTATTATTTGAAAATTTTTCTGCGGGCGTATGAACAGACATGCTGTTTACACAAATAAATTAAAAATCTACGCTGTTATTGCTTTAAACAACCACTCTATAATGACAAATTATTTGCGACAGGGCAACGGAGGTTCGTGAAAAGTCGACGGCGCGCAGTGTTGCCATGTATAGTGTGTATATCTAATTTAAAACTTAACTTATTGTATCGATGGCAGAAAAAGTACTATTGTGCTAAAATAATTAGGTTTACTAGTATTCAATAATATTATATTTTGATTATCGATTCATTTCTGAAGAAGTTTTCCACATTTGTCTCTTTTTATACTACCCCATGTGATATTATGTTAATTTAAATCACCAAGTATTAGATTAGAAGCAAGAATATGATTAAGTGCTGTAAGTAGTCAAGTAAATTTTCATTTGTTCGAGGAAGATAAATTTTACATATTTTAATAGCTCTGCGTTGATATTGCATGATATAGATACAGCAAGGGCTTCCAAATTAGTGTTTAGGTTAATTTTTCTTGCCTCTACGCATTTTTTACAAAATTTCTACTTGATAATTCTATCGTGATATATTATCAGATGTCTCTATAGCACCCATACTGAAGCCATTTTATTGTTGCTTCTTCTCGACATAAAATATTGTTTTTACGTTCAGAGCTTCTGTAAAAGTCGCTCTGATGAGTCCTTAACTTAACTTAACTTTAACTTAATACATATTTGATATCTAACGAAAAGCATACTTACTTCATTCATACATACTATAAATTGTACTACGAATTTCGCTTGTATTTATTATTTCAGTATTGGTAACTTTCTTAGGCATAATACGTTTTTTGAGTGGAGTTAGAGGTGTATTAGTTTTTATGGCCTGAGAAATAGAACTCATAGTTAAAATATATAAATTTAAAGCTTCAGTTACACGCTAAAACAAAAATGTATATTTTACATATCTACATAAATATATAAAAAAATTCATTACATACTTCCCTAACAGGCGTCAACGGTAAAATGGGGCTGGTAGTATCACATTTCTGTTCAAAATAATGCATCATAGAATCTACCATTTTTTTACAACTAGTATTAACTTCTTATGGGACATTTTGGAATTAAATGACACTAATTTTGTTCTAAAAAGAACAGAGTTTAATTATTAGTAGATAATAAAAACACATGTGAAGTTTTAAGACCGCCACTGTCAAATAAGTGTTACCAATTTATACCAAAATGTCACCTTCGTTCGATCGCAGTTAAAGTCTGATGTTGCTTTCCAGTTTCATCCATTTTATATTTTACTGAGTTGCGAGTTTTGCCAATATTTTTTTTCTTATCTATAAATTTATACTTTTTTTACTTTTTAGGTTAATTTTTTAAGAAAATTCACTGTAAAAGTTAATAAAGGACTTATTTTATAATAAAAATGTTCTGAAACTGTTTTCTTGTGACAGGCCAAGTTAAGTTTTATGTTTATATGGGATTAAGCCACAATTGATTGAAATGATAATTATATTTTCTAATTCCAGTGTTTGGCGTTTTGATTTCCATTTGCTTTTCCACGCAAATCCTTTTTAAAAATTATCGTTTTAAAAAATAGTGAGGTATTATTATAACCGAAAGTTTAATCTATATGGCATTATATATTTGGTATGATCCATTTAGGCTCACGTACCAGAAACATTGAATAAATTTCTGTTGGACGTTAACTGCAAAAAATAATTAATCGAATTTCCCATGGAAAAAGAAAACAACTCACTTCCTTTTGTGAATGTGCTATTCATAAAAGAGGATGCAGGATATGCAACAAAAGTTTACCGAAAACTCATACGGGTATACAGGATATGCAATCCACACCAAGAGATATTTAAATTACCACTAAAACTACAACATAATCATCAAAAAGAGAATTATCAAATCATTATATCGATGGCGTAGAAGACAGATGTGGTAAATGTGTTAAATAAAATTTTTCACTACAGCAATTTTAAAGTTTGGTCGTCTAGTTTCTAAAAGCCGTTATAGATATAACTTTTATATTGCTATTAGGCAATATATGTACTAGTTCCTTGACTACTTTTATATTACCAATATAAAACAAATATAGTACATTTTGTACGTTTAATATACAATTAATTACCTATAGGTATGCACTTACCACTTCTGTGCACCACTTTATTGCACTTACCACATCCGGCTGCTGTGGTATAAAAATGAAATTTCGATACACACACACACACACATATATATATATATATATATATATATATATATATATATATATATATATATATATATATTAGGTTGTTGTCTCTACATCTTCGTAAAAATTTGATTGAATTTTGACAATGTGCCAGTTGCTTGTATAGAATTTCCAATCTCCGAAAATTTTTAATAACGCTGGGCCCATAACGGTTTCTTAATATTGTTCTGAAGCTATTTTCTTGTGGCAAAAAACAAAATTTGTTTAATTTACTAATGTTTGTATTTTGAGAACGATTTCCGAAGTGGAAATTGAAACGTCAATAAACGTACTTTATCCGTTAATTGTGGCTTATTCCCATTTAAATAGTAATTATTATATATATATATATATATATATACATCTAGCGGTTAATGTAAGCTCCGTTCTAAAACGGTATTATACTAACTCCAGTAGAATATACACCGTGTATTTTATTATCTGAGTAGCGCTTTATGTAGACTCCGACCAACACGTAGGATTAAGTGGACTCCACAAAAGGATAAACCATTTGTGGGATCCGTATTTACGATATTGCATATACTTCTAAACTCCTGCGATGTTGCCAATAATTGTATTAGTAGTAGATTTTCAAATTTTACAGCAGGTACATTCTGGAACTGGAAATTTATTTAAATATCCATTAATTTAATCATGGAGGAATTTGAGGACTATTTGGCTAATTTATGTAGTTAAATATAAATTGTTAACCGACATATACCTTTATTTTACTTTTTAGTTTTAATAAACAAGGCGGTAATTTATATTACTTGTTTTATATATTTTTAAACATAAGAAAGTGTCTATTATAAACGTGGAAAAGTTAAGTTTCCATTTTTATTAATTAGTATTTTTTATTAAAAGGCATTGTCACTAAAACATTTAGTTCATAAATGTACGTACATCGGATAGAGTAATCGTGTAACAGTTTATGAAAGTAGAAGCCCCTTCGGTAGGACTATAATGCTTGTTTTCCTATTAATATAATTAAAGAAAACTCAAACAACAGGAAGATCTTTGTAATTTTTGGATTCCTGCAGTTTAAGACATGCAATGTTTGTTTTATAGCGTAGTTGAATTTAAACTACAATAATTTATAAATCTATCTTTAATAACATACTTTTTTACTGCCTAATTTCAATAGATATGTCGATTTTTAATTAAAATATTTAATGCATTAAAGTCGCGTAGAGATTTTCACTAAACATTTAATTTTAAAGCTATTATTCTAATAGTCCAAAAAAAAGTATAAAAGTCTAGGGAATTCAATATCCCACTATGGATTTCTTTTATAGATTATCGTAAAGCGTTCGACAGAGTCAAATGGATACACTTATGACTGATACTAAAAGAATTAGGTGTACAACAACACCTAATTTTGCTTATAACTGAACTGTACGAACACACTACTGGACCATTTAAACTAACATTAAAAGAAGATTGAAAATCAAAACGAAATATAAGTATCTGGGAAAAATTTCTCAAACGATATTAATATTAAAAGGGACTTTAAAGAGCATCTGATAAAGCATGCTAAACCTTAAGGCGACTAAACCACACAAAATGGTTATTTGAGAAAAATTATAGCTCGTTCCAGAAAGAATTGTAAATATAAACATTAATGTAGATTAACAAGTAACGCTGAAGAAAAAAACAGTAGCGGTTAGCCTAAATAAAGAAAGGCAAAAAGAAGATGTAATTTGATGTTTTGAAAAAATCTGATCCGAAAACTGTATGAAAAACATCTCATAGTATAGACATAGAGCGTGGCGGTGCCTCTGCCGTCTGGCGGCCTATATCGGAAACTTTTACTACCATTTGACTATTTGTGTACAATTTTGTGTATGGTTAAGTGGCACACCACAAAAAGTGTTTTTATTTTCTCTTTTGTTCAACAATTAAAATGTATTGCTATACTTCTAGATGTTCCAATACAATAAAGGATAATAAACATAAAGCACAGGGTAAAAATTTTTATTATTTTCTATGCGCTAGTTATTATAAACACATAAGCTATACTACAATTAAAAACTATGACCACTATGAAAAATATACGGTAGACTATGACTACATTTGTGCTTTAGAACTATAGTAAGAACAAGATAAAAATCTAAATTCCTTCATAATTATATTAACGAGAAGTTTATAAAACTTTTGTTCGTTATCAGTAAGAGAAAGCGCATTTCAGAATATATTATGAAAAATGTTGTTGATATTACAATATCAGATGATAGGAATACAAAAATAAAAAACAACTTACCTTTTCAAAACAACAATCAATCACTTCATTTTATCACGAAAAATTTAAAAATTGCAATGTAATTGAACCCATTTTGCGAGCTATAGTTACATTGATACTTATGTGGCAATTAGCTGTAAAGTCATTAGTCATTCGCGTCGTATCATATTTTCCTAATATTTTTGTAGGCAAGCGGTTTAGTTTGTGTAATATAATATCCCCAATTCGTCTCATAATATTTAGTTTTCAAAACAGCTGTTAATAATTCGTTCACATTTTTTAAAGCTCTTTGCAATACATTTGAAAATAAGTCGACAGTAAGTTCTACCATGGTATTTCATAGTTTTATTCTTATGATTATATCAGTGTTTGTTTAAAATCTATAAATAACTAGTTTAATGTTTGTTTTTTGTATTCCCAACATTTCTAATTAACTGCCTAATAGTCAATAATTGATTATTCACTTAATCGTTCCAGGTGTATTAGAAAAAATATTGTATATCCTAATAATTAATAGATATATAGCTTATATATAGCTTATATCGCTATAGTTTGTGCAGTACATTTTATTATCCCTTTTGTGTATGGTATGCTTTTCAGCAAGTTGGTACTTGCTCTTACTTCTAAATTGACAGATCAGCTGTTTAACTGCCTGTACTGAACCTTCTTCTTCATTTTGCAAATATATATAAAAATTAATAAAACTCTGACATACCGTTAATTAAAATATTGGATACCCTATACTATTCAATCAACGGAAATACTAAGATCACACGGGGAGAATCTGTCCCTATCTAATTAGCCTTTTTCGGTCCATCTTTGGACATAGGCCTTCCCAATCCTTTTCCATTCTTCTCTGTCTGTCGGTATAGTCATCCACCTAGAGCCCACGTGCTTCTTGATATCATCTGCCCATCTCATTTGGGGCCTTCCTCTGCTTCGTTTATATTCCCACGGTCTCCAACTTATAAGAATTTTGTTCCATCGGTCTTCTTTTTGTCTTATATTGTGCCCGGCAAATCTCCATTTCAATTTTGCAACTTCTTGTCTAACATCCCTCACTTTTGTTTTCTCTCTTATCCACTCGTTTCTCTTTTTATCCATTAGTCTTATGTGCAACATTTGTCTTTCCATTGCTCTTCGGGTTTTTATGGTTATGTCCATGTTTGCTTTTGTAAATGTCCACGTTTGAGAACCATAAGTTAGAACAGGGAGTACGCATTGATTGTATACTTTAGTCTTAAGATGCTGTGGATATCCTTTGTTTTTAAGAATGTAGCTTAGTTTGCCAAATGCCGCCCATGCCAGTCTAACTCGTCTTTTTATCTCTGCTGTTTGGTTTTCTTTGTTACGTTTTATAGTTTGACCCAGATATATATAATCCTGAACTTGTTCTACTTCATCTTGTCCGATCCTCATTGTGATGTTTTCATCTGTATTTGTTATAATTTTGGTCTTGCTGTAATTCATAATAAGGCCTATCTTTCCAGCTTCTACGTCCAGTTCTTTCATCATTTCAAATAATTCTTCTCATTTATCTGTTATCAATGCGATGTCATCAGCGTATATTAGATGGTTCAAGCGTTGTCCACAAATTTTTATACCTTTTTCTTCCCATTCTAATCTTTTAAAAATATCTTCCAGAGCCTGATTGAAAAGTTTCGGTGATATTGTGTCTCACGCCTCTATTTATTTGTATTGATTTTGTTTATTCATATCCTTTAATTGTTGTTTTGGCTTCCTTATATATATTGGCTATTAGTTCCGTATATCTGTGGTCAATTCTGATGTTAATCAAAGAACTTTTCACTGCCCAATGTTCGACACTGTCGAAAGCCTTTTCGAAATCTATGAACGCTATATATAGAGGAATATGGTATTCATTTGCTCGTTCTATAAGTATTTTCATACTTAGTAAATGGTCACTTTTGCTGAATCCCTTTCTAAAACCAGCTTGTTGGGTATCCATCGAATTTTGTCGTCAATCTATTGGTTAAAATTTTTGTTGGGAGTTTATACATTACATTGAGGAGTGTTATGAGACGGTAGTTTTTTATGTCTGCTTTATCCCCTTTCTTGTGTAGGATAATGGTTACGGATTCCTTCCAGTTGTTTGGGATTCTTTTTTCTTTTAATATCTTGTTAAAAAGGGAATGTAGAGTGTTAATTACCACTTTTCCACCATATTTCAGCGTATCTGCAGTTATTCCATCTTTTCCAGGCGATTTGTTGCTTTTCATTTCTTTCAATGCCTTCTTTATTTCTGATTTGCTTATTTCTGGCTATAACTCTGAGTTGACATTTTTTACTTTAGCCTTAAGTTGGTTTTTAATTGTTTCTGGTGGTTCCTTTTTTGTTTTGTATAGTTCTGAGTAGAAATGGTGGATAATATTTATAATGTCATCTTTAATGTTTGTTTCTAGTCCGTTTTCATCTTTTATTTTGTTTATTTCACACTTACCTAATTTCGGTCTTAAGCATTTCATATTTTTGTTGTTTTGTATTACCTTTTCTATTTTTATTTCTTGTTCTTTTCTCTTATTTTCTCTTATCATTCTGCTTATTGTTTTATTGATTTCTACATATTCTATAGCGTCCTTCTTTTATCCATAAGCTTCTTTGTTTCTGTTGATATATAGTTGTTCTTTTTTAGATCCTTTTTTGCTATTTCTTTTCCTGAAGTAATCATCGTTGCTGTAAGTATGTTGTCTATTTCATCTATATCTTTGTCATCACTGTCTAATTTTTAAGTAAGTTGTTCTTTTAATAGGTCTTTGTATATCTCTTTATATTGCCCTAGTTTGTGTCTATCTACTAGATCCCAGTTTTTAATTATTTTTCTTTTCATTTCATAGTTACCGTCAATACTAATTTTTGCTCTGACCAACCAGTGATCGCTACCTGTTGTGAATCTGTTAAGAACTGTTACATCTTTAATGATATATCGTTCCGTGGACAGTATGTAGTCGATCTCATTTTTTGTGGATCCATTAGGGCTGATCCATGTCCACTTTCGTTGGGGCTTCTTTTTGTAAAAGGAGTTCATTGCGTATAGATGCTTTTCTTCTAGGTAGTTCATCAAAGTAGCACCTCTATCATTTCTCTGACCATACCCGAAATCTCCTATTTTAGTTTCTTCCTTGTTTAGTTTTCTACCCAGTTTGGCATTGAAATCTCGAATTACTAGTATAAGACGATTTTTATGTTCTTCCATAGCCTTTGATATATCTTCATAAAATAGTTCGATATCTTCGTCATCATAAGCTGTCATGGGGGCATATACCTGGATAATTTTAATTGATGTTCTTCTTATTTTAAGTATGACATAGGCTGTATTCGGGTTTCTTCTTTTCGTCGAGTTTCTGATAGGCCTATGATATCTCATTTTATGTTTGTTAATTCTTCTTCCAATTCATGTACTTTTTCATCCGTAGACATTGATCTAATATTGTATGTCCCTATTGACAGGTTGACGGATTTTTTTGATTTATGTTGTGTTCGTCTTAGTGGGTTTTTGTTTTTATCTATCAAAAGCGAATTATTGCGTCTCCCAGATACCGCGAGGCAGACCTTTGAGGTGTGGGATAATATTATGGGTTATTTCTGGTTTCATCATAATTTACACCGAAATTACTAACAAGAGAGTTCTCTTACTTCCACATGTTCAAATTGATATATAGTACCAACAGATGCTAGTTATATACCATCAGTACTAATAAAATGAAAACTATCAAATTAATGTCAATTTCATTGAATAATCAAAACAATCGAATATATATACCAAAACAACACAATAAAAGTAAAAGTAGAAGAAGAACTAACCGACCCTATTGAAGCTGGTAATGGGATAAGACAGGGAGATTTAATGAGTCCTCTATTGTTCAACCGGATTATGGATGAAATATTAAAAAAGTAAGAAATAAAAGAGGATACCAAATGGGAGAAAAACAAATTAAAATAATCTGCTATGCAGACGACGCAATACTATTCTTTCAAAGTGAAGATGATTTACAACGTATGCTACACCAATTTCATATAACCGCCAGAAAATTTAACATGTTAATTTCCTCAAAAGAGACAAAATGCATGGTTACAACAGCAAGTTTACTAATATGTTAATTGGAGTTTTAAGGTCAGATAATAGAACAAGTGATGGAGTTTTAATATCTAGGTATCATATTATCTAGCTACGGAAAGCTTGAAACTTAAGTGGAAGATCCACTGAATAGAGCAAACAGAGCCGCAGGCTGCCTAAATGAAACAATATGAAGAAATAAAAATATCGGGAAAGAAACCAAAGGCAGAATTTACAAAACAGTTATCAGACCAATAATGACATACGCAGCAGAAACAATACCTGACACAGAGAGAACAAAAAGGATGTTAGAAACAACAGAGATAAAAACACTTAGAAAAATTGATGGTAAGACACTATGGGACAGAGCTAGAAGTACAGATATAAGATGTAGATACAAGGTGAAGAACATTAAGAACTGGTTAAGAAATAGAAGAGTAGAATGGAAAGATCATATAAGCCGAATGACAACAAATGGAGTAGTAGACATGGCAAGAGACGGTTACCCAATAGGAAGACGATCAGTAAGAAGACCACGAAAACCATGGAACGGCAACTTACTGGAGACACATTGAAAAACAGACAGAGTCATGTCTATATAAAAAGAAGATGAAGAAGAAGAAAAAGATACACAGGATTGACAGGATAAACAATAAAATAGCTGCAAGAAAGAGAAAATGAATCAGTCATATTAATGTAGAATAGCAGAGGACAGAGTATTTGTCATAGCCTTAGACAAGTGTCCAATTGAAAAAAGACCACAGGTCGTTCAAAAAAGACGGAACTCTAGAAAGAAAATAGAATAGATTTAAAAAAAAAAAATAAAAGCATAAACATGTCTTTTCCTACTCTTATAATATTGAAAATACGCAAATAGAACCTTGAATTAAAATGTAACCTTTGATATCTGTGATAAATTCATCACCTGAACAATGGCGCCGATGTATGAAGTTGAAATTTTTTACACCTATTTTAACTGTTTATTTTTTTATTATCTATATATGAGTTACGAACGATATCACAAACCTATTTATTTACCACAAACAGGCTCTTTAATACCTTAAATTATTACTATACAAATCTTATTCGGAATATCGTCAAAAAGTAATACACGGCATGTAAAATTTAAATTTTCAATAAAAAGTAAAATATTAGGCATTACTTATGGGGTTCAAAGAACGAGCCTTTACGAAAATTTAAGTACTAAGAAGATCACCACAATCGGGCATACCCAGGGTAATGATTAAATAATTAATCGGCTAATTCTTCAGTCACCCTTTTAATATGATTTTGTTAAATTGGTCCTTTTTAGGACCAACTATTCTAATAACATATGTTTATAACTGTTAAGGGTATATCTAGAGATCAAGAAACTTTGCTTTACTTAAACTTATCAGACATATGCGCTAAACACGAATCTGACTTATTTATAGTGCAGGAAACACATATAGGGCCTAACGTAGGGTATTTGGTATAAAGCTTATCGCTGAAAACCACATTATAATTATAGACATGCTATCTCTGTCGGAAAAAAAGCAAAGAATAACTCAAAGTAAGAAAGGACAACACCAGTCAGCTTTTAGAGAACCTTTCAACGATGTTGAGCTTGGATCCACCATTTACATATTTAATGAAAAATAATACAACTACCGACATTGAGGATCTGAGCACAAAGCTTATTACGAAATCTAGACCAAAAACACCACAATGGCTTATCCGGATGATGAACAACTGTATTCAAATTATGGAAACACCCAAAATCTAGAGACAAGCCAAAGTTGTTACTTCGCTTAAACCTGGCAAAAACTCCAACGAACACAAAAACTATCGGCCAATATCTTTATTTTATCAGCTATTTAAAATACTTTTGCACAAGATCGTTAATATGATTTCACCGATATTTTAAGAAAAGCTCAAATTAAAAGACAAAAGTGGCTATAGATAGGGAAGATCATGTACATTACAAATGCTAAATCTTACCCAACACATCAAAGACGGGTACGAAAAATATCGGGTATCAGGGGTGGTATTTTTCAATCTAAATGCCGCTTACGACACCTTAAATTACCAAATATTTCTCGAAAAACTATATGATATTCCCTTAGATAACAAACTCACTTATATTATTTGCGTATGCCTACACAAGAGAATATTTTTTGTATCACTCAATGTTAAGAATAGCAGATGAAGAACGGTCTCGCTTGGGGTAGCATAAAAGCACCTACACTGTATAACATTTACCCAAACGATCAACTTATACCAGTAGATAATAGGACTAATATTATAAAGACGATACACCTATTATTGCACAATAAAAATAAACTATGAATCAATTTTCAGCCAAAACCCCTGAAAAACTCATGTGCGCTCCTCAATTTCCCTAACATAGACGCTTTCACAAACTGAACATCCAATAATGTCATGAAATTGTTGAACTGTAGATTTCCTATAAATTTCTTGAAAATAGTTTGTATCCCACGGGATCAGTCACAGATCATTGTTTAAAACTAAAAGGTAAATTGAGGACCAGAAATAATATTCTTCGCAAGCTTGTCAGCTAAAAATGAGGCGTACGTCCTTCCGCCTTTAAAACATAGACGCTTGCACTATATGCTTCTGCTGCCGAATATACCTTGATAGACAAATTAACCATTCTTTCGTTTTGTGCACAACACTACTACCCATTTTAACACAAAAATATCTATTGCAGCACTTAACCATATTTATTTTGAGATAACCTTCTATCGAGATATAGTATACGAGATATCGAGTATACAAATAAGACCAGAACTAAAATAATAAAAAAGCTTTATACAAGATATCGCAGAAGAGTAGATGAAATAAAAGTAGTTTTTATTAATCGGGTGCTTACATAAAACGTACAAAGACATACTCACGTAAACAAAATACATTACGAAATTTCTGTAATAAAAAAAAACATCGAATTCGGCATTGAACTAATAAATTATATTAAATAAAAAAACAATATTTCTAAAAATGCAGAAAAAATAAAATTTTCTATGCAAGCGAACATTCCATTAAATAATAAGCCGAAATCCTTTTGTATCTATATACCTGTTTTTTAAAGAACCAGTTACCTTTTAGTACGTAGTTATACCAGGTAATAAGATATCCTCTGTTACACAGTGTAATGCATATGACATTACACTGTCTACAAATAGTAGATAAAAATAAGGAGCCCATATAAACCGTTCAGGGTATATGTTGAAAATATACGGTATAATCGCACAGTTGCCAAACTCTCAGAGCTTACTTAAACCGATAAACGTATGGTTCAAATATACAATGAAAAAGATCTGAACGACCCCTATAATATATACTCGTGAACTAAACGATATACATTTATGATACAGGGGTATTTACGGGCTCCAAAATTTTTTTATAAATTATTAAACTCTACATGTTGATGAATCGACAGAACCAATATTATGGAATGGTCAAGTGAGCTCCGTATATCGGTATCCACTTGACCACGGAGCTCAATTAAACCTGAATTTTAACATGGGCGGAGTCCACTTTATGCCGTAGATATATATATATATATATATATATATATATATATATATATATATATATATATAATATCCTGATCTTGCTTGGACAATCCTAGAATGTATTCTTCGTTACTCCCTGCTTTTGATCTTATTTGGACTCCCAATTATTTATAGGTTTCGAAGTAATTTTCGAAGAAACTAATATTGGGAAATTCCGATGTATTTAAAAAATATTATATAGAGAGTTGTAAACCTTGTATTATTACAAAAAATAGTGAAGGTTTTTAACTGATAAAAGAATTATAATAAAAAAATATCTCTTTATCTGGCATTACATTTTTTAACAACAGAAGACAAAATTTTACTCTTAAAAATCTAGAAATTAGGTAAATCTGATTGTAAGAGTTAATAAGTATTTAATTATTAAGTGATAAAACTGCGATATATAGCACATTATATAGTCCTATTTAATAAATCGTATTAAACGTATTAAATAATAATTATTTTCTATGTATAAACATAATATAAATCACCTTCTGTGGTTTAACTACCCTTATCTTGATTTTAGTAAACAAAAATTCGTCAAAAATGAAAAAAAAAATGATTGTAGAAATATTTAACACATTTAAATGAATAACTTAAAGCATTTTTTTTTTATTTACAAAATCGCATCGACCAAATGGCCATTAGCGAAAAATTAGTGGATTACATTAGGTACAATTTGTTACATTACATTAGGTAGCATTTGTTCTGCATAAAAATCCCAACTTTAAGATAATATAGAAGGCGGCAGGAGCTAAACATTTAGTTAGTTTTTAGTTAAATAGCTGTCGTGAGTTGATCACTGCTTCTAGACTTTGATCTGAATGATGACTTGTAAAATTGACAGTCTCAGTCCCTTTTGCCATTACGTGCATCATAAACTCTGTGAATATATCTTATTTTTGAGGAAAAAATATACTTACCACATCAGGCATTTACAACATCGATATGATTAAGCCCAAACCACCTTCCCTAATGAAAATGCATTTCATGAAGAAAAAACCTGCTAATAAAGCTTTTTTTTTTAAATGATTACCAATTGTTATTTATTAAAAACAAATTTTACAAGATGAAAGAAAAAAACAAAAAACAACACAAGTAATCCAGAAATGCTCACAAGAAGTTATTTAAAGATGACATCAATATCGTATGTAAAGAGCTTATTATAAAAATTAAAAAGGATATGAAATAGTACATCACAACAACATTAAAAACCTAAGATCTATGCTGTTCAAAACCAAACCTAATATCACACAAGAGAGATCAAAGGACTGAATCTGTTAATTACCCTGTAGTGAGTGTAATTTTTTTAAAGGACAAACCGCAAGACCACTAGTTGTCAGGATAAACAAGCACGAAACATACATTAAAAACAGAGACTTGAAAAAAAGGTACATGAGAAAATAATCAAAGAAGCAGCTTTTATCCTACTTAATGGCGAAAAATATGTAGCCAGCCTATCAGTAGAATGTAGCAGGCTGTGGTTGCCAATATTTGACGACTTATGCTAATGCCTTGATTTATTATAAATAGTGTGGCTGTAAACACACAAAACAAAAATCAAACAAAATCAGACTATATTATATGACCTCTCTGGGGGTGGGTAAAAATGCATAAGGAGGACTCAAACTAGTGTGACCTATGATTCTCTGAAGATTTAAAAAAAAATGATGTGGGCGCAATGCAAGATATGCTAAGCTATAAATAATTCATACAATTAAAAATTATGATATTAAATAAAATTAGCAAACAGAATTAATATGGTACAAAATTAAGTAACTTTAGTAGTAGTTTTATACAAAGAGGAAAAATTAATATAAAAAATATATATAAAAAAACCTTAAGAGGTTTAATTTAGGTCCCTTAGACCTTAGAGTACTCTTTAAAAAGTAAAAAAACTGTAAAATAATTTTGATATGATTAAAAAAAACTAACTGAACAGTAACTATTTAATCTCTAAGTATTGTGGAAAGGGAGGAGATATAAAAGTGTCCGAAAAAACAAAAAGAAAGAGCACTATTGGGCGGAGCTTCTAGTGCGCAAAGAGAGAAAGTAGTCTGCCAGAAAAGGATAGAATTTACCCGAACATTACAATAATAATTGTACAACTTGCTAATCACTCGGTAGATATTAAAAATTTGACAATGTTGTGGGCCCATGTGGATGATCACAGGAATATAGTGTATTTTTAGTTTGTTATCTGAGAAAAAAGAGTTTTAAATAATTTACATGTCTAAAAGGATAAGGGAATGATTTTTGGTGAGGTATGATATATAGTGTGTTGTAAAAAATTGTATACAAATGAAGAAAAGTTTATCTATAACTTTTTTATTAGTTTTTATTATATCATATTTGAAAAAATAACATTTATTTATTTATTTTATTCATGACATTTTAAATATACTTAGTAATTATTTAGTTTAGTATGCTATACTATATATATATATATATATATATATATATATATATATATATATATATATATATATATATCGACCGGTGAAATATATATAATCCACGGGGGGTTAGAGATCCTCGGTATCTCATTCTTCATCATCAGAAAAATCCCATTCCGAATCACTGTGTCTTAAAGTTATGACAAATTTTTCCATATTATTTTCCATTGTTGCTAGTTGGACCAAAAATTCTTCCTCACATTTTTTTTCATAGTTGCATCGGCTTTGCCACTCAGTCGGAGGGAAAGTGGCAAAGAATTGTTCACAAGTCTTTTACTTTATTGATATTAAATGTAATATTTTTTGTCTCTAACCATTTTTTTATTAATTATTTTGTTGATGTTGATGTTGGTGCCTTGTCAATTTGGTTATTGCGATAAGGTGCATTACCAGTAACACATTAGCAATTATTTCTCGAATTTGACTATTAACAGCTCGTTTGGATAATTTGCTCTTAAACTCCATACTATAATATTAAATAACAATAATTTAGGTATATCTACTTTTTTATATCACAATTATTTCCTTACCCTTACAGTTTTTAATTTTAACAGAGTTCTGAAAAGAACTTGTGGAGAAAATGGGTAAAACAAAATATACAAATACAAAACGTAAAATCACAATAAAAAATTAAATTTAAATACCACGAGTAGAAGAAACAATGCAACAGTGTAATAATATCCAGCTCCTCACTGCATAACGTTTAATGCACGAATGGCTTTGCTAGACCCCCACTTTCAAATTGGTTTCTGAGCGGTGACTTTTTAATTTCACGAAATATCTGTTTGACTGTACATCGAAGATCGTACTGTGCACCGCAACATTCCTTGCTTACAAATTTGGACAAATTTCTTGACCCTTTCCACTTCCGACAAACATCAAAATTAAAAATATATGTTTAACTAATGGCTTTAGCTTCAAACTTGCTTTGGTAACTCTATATTTAAATGAATAACATTATCGTAAACTTAATGGTTTATCAGAAATATAATTCTCAAACTCTATATGGCTGATTGGCCAGTAGTCTTTATGGTTCAAACGCCGACGAACGACAAGCCAAAATTGATCTCTCTTAGGACTCAGCACCGTCAATACATGGAACCGAATATATGCCTAACGCCTATACAATCCTTTATACATGGATGTATAGAGCTTTAGCACAGGGCGTCAATCATTTTAGAACGTAAGAAGTACTAAAAGAAAAAGTTAGCAGCAAGTATAAAAAAATATTAACGTATTAATAGAAAGTCAGAGACACACCATCTATAATTATACATAAGACATATATAACACACAATACATAAACAGATTATACACCAACAGCAGAATTAGAATTTGATATCACCCTGAGGGTAAAAATACCACCCTCAGAATTATCAACTAAAAGTATGGCCATTTGCTACAAGATTGAAATCAGAGAGAGTCACCCGTCACTTTAAAAAAAAATATCGCTAGCAACTTATGGTAATATTAACAGCTCACTATTTTTTTTAAATAATCTTTTTTGAAAACGATTTCTGGAGTGGAAAATGAAACTTTAAACGACAATTATAAAATGTAATTGTGGCTTAAACCCATATAAACAATGGTAAAATAAAAATTAAATTTTAAAAAAATATAATAAACAATTTATAATTTATCATATCTTTTACCTAAAATAAATATTTCTCCCGTTTATTGTAGAACCTCCCTGTCACTGGACACAATCCTAACATATGGTCGAATATTGCAGTATCATAAGTATTAAGAGATCAGGAACCACTAGTACTCCTAGCAATCTTCTAAAAGGCAATTCAACTTATCGGTGCATTCCGCGTTTGTATTAAGGAGTATTTGTATTTTAACACATGCATCCTGGTGTTTAATATAACGTTAAATTAATAGCAAGCAGTCACAAAATACTGGAATGGTAAAAGGAACTAAATTAATGGGGTATTACTTTTGCGATGATTAAAAACAACTAGACTTTAAGGCCATGCATTAAAATGAATTGTTTTTATATCGTATGTTGTATATATTCAACTTTAATATTTTCAAAAGACAGTAAAAATTAATTACTATAAACAATGTTATAATTGATGAGCAATATTTGACAGCTCTTAATCAATATAGTCTCATTTTTATTCAAGGTATATGCAAATTCTAATATTGTTCCGATAATATAATTCGAGGTAGATATAGATTTGTTATGTTGGTTAAAGGGGAGTGAGATAAGAAAGAAATAATATTTAATGAAGCCTTAGTAGGAAAATGTTGAGTTCGAATTGGTGGAGTAACTATTAACATCAGATATGCGCATAACACAGCGATCTTCGAATATCTTTAATTTCTTATAGAACTGGTCACTAGAAAATACTATAAGAAAGGACTTGACGTAAATACATCAAAAACAAAGCTTTTTGTGGTTAGCAAATAGGACGCTTATTTAATACAACTAATTTTCAACAATTCCATTCCAAAAGTTAACCATTTTAAATATTTAAGATGATGGATAAACGTTACACTAAATCCTGGTAAAGAAATTAAAACTTTTATACAATATGATAATAATACAATTGGGATAGTTAATTTTGCTTCATTGTAAATAGATAAAATTGTAAATTAAATATTTAGGAACGACTCTTGAACGCAAGTTAACTTGCAAACTTCATGTTGATGTCATTGTTACAAAGAATTGTTCATTGTATTTTTTGTGGGTTAACGCTCATATAGGCAATTAGAAATTATATCAATAGTAAAATGGAAACAATCATGGCCCATAAACAGTACAGATTCTTCTTCGCAATAAGTGTCTATACAACCTTTAATCCCAAGTAATTATTGGTTTAAAAACTATTCTGTTTGACGAAGATATATTATTATAATATCCATAATATCTCAGCAAGAGTGATGCTTATACAACTAAAAGCAAGACCAATCGACATCAATTTAATTCAAGTGAATACACCTACAACAGAAGGAACAGAAGAAGAGATAGAAGAACTATACCATAGTATCAATCCAGTCGTGAAAAGGTTAGAAAAGACCTAACAATTGTCATGGGAGATTTCAACGCCAGTTGAAATGCCCAGTTGAACGCCCAGTTGGGGCCAGCAAAACATTATCTGCAGTTGGACCACATGGTCTCGGAAACGGGAGACTCGGGGAGATACATTGGAGATTATTGCGGAAACAAATAAATTAGTAATAATAAACACCTGGTTTAAGCTACACCCATGGAAACTGTATACTTGGAAATCTCCCAGGATTCTGTGGGAAGGACTGTAAGAAATCAGATTGATTACATGCTATGGTTTGTTTTTTAACCAGGAGGAGTAGTTCAAATTTACCGCGCCGTAATGCATGTTTTTAATTGGTCCAACCGCAGGTAAGTTTACTCCACTAAATTATATGACATTTTGACACTAATGATATTTATGAAATTTTAAAATTAAAAATTTATATAGACGATTTTTTGTATTTTCTGCGTTATTTCTTTAATTTGTAGATTTATCGTGCATTTACATATATATAAAACAGCTCTTTTTAGAACTATTTAGCGACGTATTAGTGATTTTAAGATAACAATATGAATTCAATGCCAAGTACTAGGGGTAATTATCCTTCTCCACCTAAAAAACTCCGAGTAGATTTGGGTCATTTATCATCAAATAAAAAACCATGCATTATAAACATGCACAAACAAATAAAAATTGATAATCCTGGAATGAAAATGACAGCCATGGTAGCAAAAATAAAACAGGTAACAGATTAGTTTTGCAGAATAGTTGTTTGTTAATTGTTTGTAATCGTTAAAATCAAGATTTATTAAAGTAATGTGCTAATTTTAAGTGTTGCGAATTCTACTATTAAAGAACAATTAAAGAATATAAGCAGACTGGAACAGCAAGATGCCCTAAAAATATGGGCAGTCGACCTTCTATCCTTGCAACACACGATGAAAGAGTTAAAACATCTGTACGACAGATAGTACGCAGCTTCTTTTTCAAGAATGAAATACCCACTTTAAATAAAACTTTAAGTGAAATTAACAACCCCCCAGATCTTTTAAATATGTGTCGTTCATTATTATATAAATTCTTGAAGCAAATTAATTCTAAGTAAGTAAATGTGGGTTAGCCACAAATATAAAAAAAAATAAAAACTGCAACACAAAAATCTTAATACTGTGTCTGAGTTAGGCAATCAATTAGAAGATAAAGAGCTTTATACAAATGTACATTTTATTATTTTGTAGGTACTTGAAATGAAGTCAAAAAAATATTCCCATTGAACGTGATGATATTATGAGATGGACACGTAATTATCTAACTTTTATAAAACAGTACAGAAGTTTATTAACATTTTATTAAATTATATTTAGTTTTTATTGTAATTAGAAAAATAAAAAAAATATATATTGGAAGTGAATTGGAAAAAATTATTATTCAAACATAAACAAAGTTATGTTAGGATCTACGTGTGAGGTTGTTCGAAACTGATCACTGGATTACCGCAAGGCCGATATAATCAACCAAAAAGGAAGATGTATTTGGTGACTTTTCTAATAACTTTCTTGTGTGTGAATCTGTCTTTTTAGTTTACTCCTCCTGGTTAAAAAACAAGCCATAGTAAATAAGAGGTATAGAAACAGCTGTACATCTGTCAAAACATACCCGTGGCAGACATAAATTCTAATCATGTACCAGTTGTAGGTAATTTTAAAGTCAGAATGAAGAAGATTACAAGTAAGTCGATGAATGTTCGACGGAAGGTTAGTGAAAACCTCAATACAAAGGTGCTAAAATGCATAAATGCAGGAACTATAGAGGAAAGTCTTACCATCATATAAAAAACCGTAAGAAAAATTAAAGAACAACACCTGAAGAAAGATACAGAGAAAAGGAAATCGTGGATGTTAAATAAGGAAATAAGAAAAGGAAATAGCTGGAAAGTTCCGAAAACGCAACAGCGGAAAAATAACAGGTGATGAAGGTAATCTTGCCATAACCAAAGAAGATAAGAAGAAAGTGTGGAAAGAATACTTGGAGAAACTTTTCCATGACCTTAGAACAATACTGCCCTATTAAAATAGAACCCCGTATCTCCACTATAGCGAGTTTTGAGAAAAACGCGATTAAAGATTTTTGTTTAATCCCTTGTGTTTTTGGTACAATAATAACACAAAATTATTTAGGGTAGAGTGTGTAGCATCGTAGTTAACTTTTTAAAAAAAAAATTACAAAATTACCATATGGACATTAGTTATGCGACATACGGGCTAACAAAGCAAGCAAAGAATTATGTCAAGTTTACTTAGCTAAAACCACGTATTATCCAGTAATTATTATAAAATTTATATAACTGCCTCGAAAGGCAAAACATTTAAATATTTTAATAATATTTTTTATAAACATTTGTTGAATAAAACATAAGTATTTACGAGAAACGTTTATTTAAAAATACAAAATGAAAATTATTATTAATCGGAAGTTGGCAATTCTTCCCAAAATTGATGGTGGTTCGCCGGTATAATTTGAAGTTTTTTAATATTTGTTCTTTTCTCTTCTTAGCAATCCCAGAAGGTTTCGTCACAGGTGTGGAGTCCTTTATCCCAGCTTTTAACACTCTGGCCTGCAAAAAGTCTATCTCTATCAACTCCTCGCTATCGTCAATCTTAACGTGTAAAATTTTGCTCTCTCTCTTCACAATTACTTTAACAATTTGTGATAAGGTAAATACATGACTCTGTTTTCTTTAATTTTGCAATGATGATAAGTCTTTCCAGATAAGAAAAAAGAAACCCCCATTTCTATCACCACCACACGATTCAAATTACACGTTTTAACGGCCTCGACGAAATCATAATAATCATAAACTTTCTTCTTTTTCTTTAACTATAGTTCTACTTGGTGGTGGAAACTATTAGCAATGTTGCTCTATTCCTTAGAAAAAACCTCGCATATCGTTTTATCCTACGTTAAAAACCCGTATCTGCTGAGCAAATACCAGGTTCTTACTACGAAGCGTTAAATACCAGGTTTATACTAAGCATAATAGTCATTTTTGACGTTTACGGGGAAACTATTTTCTTTCATAAAATATTTAGAAATGTAAAATACAGGTTTTTCTCTATGTGGATATGTTATATAAATCATAATGATTTATATGGTGCAAATATCCCAATTTTTCAAATTTTGGAGATACGGGGTTCTTTCTTAGTAGGGCAGAATACAAAAGCCAACCATTGAAGAAAATTCAGGTCCCGAAATCCTACTAGAAGAAATAACGGCAGCCGTCAAACAAATGAAGGATGGAAAGGCACCGAGACTTAATGAAATTCCTGCAGAACTGCTGAAGCTATTAGATGCAGAACAAATAAAAATAATAACTGAAATAATAATTGAAATATACAAGGCAGGAAAAATACCACTAGAGTGGCTCAAATCGGAGTTCGTACCATTGCCCAAAAAACCAGGAGCAAAAGTTTGTGAAGATTATAGGACCATAAGCCTAATGAGCCATCTGCTGAAGCTGTTTTTAAAAGTCATCCACAAAAGAATTTACCGGAAATGCGAGGAACAAATTGCGCCTAATCAGTTTGGATTTGTGAACGCCGTTGGCACGAGGAAAGCTTTATTTAGCGTGCAGGTATTGTTTCAAAAATGTAGAGATGTCAGCTGTAATGTTTTTGCATGAATAATTGACTACAAGAGGGCTTTCGATAGAGTCAGGCATAAACAAATGATGGAATTGCCGAAGAGGACAGGGATTGACGGAAGAGACTTAAAAATAATAGCTAACCTGTATTGGAATCAATTAGCGGGGCTCCAAATACATGGAGAATATAAAGATCAGGTCAAAATCTTAAGGAAAGTAAAGACAGGGGTGCATAATTTCACCACTGATATTCAGTATGTACTCGGAGCACATTTTTGAAGAGGCTCTAAAATATATTGATGAAGACATCTCAACAAATAGAGTTAAGCTCAATAACCTGCGGTATGCAGATGACACAATAGTGTTTTTTAATACCATGGGAGGGCTACAAAACTTAATGGACAAAATAACAGAAACAAGTAGAACATATGGACTGGATATAAACACCAGCAACACCAAGATAATGATCAACAGCAAGGAAAACATAACTGGAGCAAATCTGTATGTAAATCAAATGAGAATTGAACTTGTCTCACAGTACAACTACTTGGGAACGATAATCAATGAATCATGGAACAATACCCAAGAGATTAACACTGGTATTCATAGTGCGTCGCCAGGAAGAGTCGCCGGCGGTTCTTCAGTTAGCGAACACTCCATCGAGATTTCATCCCATGTTTCATAGTCAATCTTCGGAGAACCGCTAGTGGGCGATCGGTTCCTTACTACTCGATATGAAAACATAGACGGATTTGATGACAAGGATCTACAGGAATCGTACTTGTGAACTAGTCGACTGGAGTTACAATTTGCCAAATTTAAATGTAATCGTTTCTACTCATTCATATTAATATTATAATGTATAATATATTAAAGTTTTTAATATTGGTAATAGTATTAAAGCTTTTAATATTGTTTTTTAATATTAATAATAATATTAAGTAATTAAATATTGCGCCTTGCATAAAAAAAGTACGATATAAATAACTCGTTTTTTTATATGAAAGTGCAATTTTCTTGCAAATGCTTGGTTTTTTTACAAGATAATACAAATTGTATGAAGAGTAGCTAAGCGTTGGGTAGTCAGTGGCGAATCTACGAGGAGGGAAAAAGGATCTTCTGAATTTGCCAATACTTTGACTGAACACACAACCAAGAGAGGATGGAATGTTGTCAGACCATTATCAATATTGAAATATAACCAGTACGTCACAAAGAACGATGTAGAATATGTTGTATGGATAAAATTTGAAAAAACACAATTTACGAGTGTGCTGATTGTGACAAAAAAACCTGGACTATGCATAGGATATTGTTTTCGCAAATACCATTCAACCAACAGATATATTGCATTCAGTATATTAGTTTAAATAAAAATTTTATTTTCTAAAGACCTTTTAATTGTTAGCTGATGTCCCACTAACAATTTCTAATTTGATTTTCTATTTTATACACATTGATATGTTATAATTACTCGTACATACATTTGTTTTTCTTGATTTGTTTTTTATTTATTGATATTATAATGGAAAAAGTGATAGGTTTGTATGGAATTTTGAGTAGTATTGAGCAGGAAAATTTGGAATTTTAGAAAGGGAGAATTGTATTTATTTATTAATTACTTCAACACAGCTAAGTGAAAGAGCGCCAAACGGTGTAATATAAAATTGAAATCAATTAAAATGTTGTTCAATAAGTCTTCTTCGTACAATCTGTCCAATATTTTGAGCTTGATTCGGTATGTGAGGTTCATTATCATCTAGTTCTTCTTCCACATTATCTTGTTCATCATTTACATCATTCACTTTGATCCCAATATTGTGAAGAACTGCACATGCCACAATTATTTCTGGAACTCTTTCCAATTTATTATTTAAACCCCGACTCAAACAAATTTAAAAGAGGCGTCATTAAATACGGTAAACAAGCATAGCCACTATCTCCAAGAAGAAATCCTGTTAAACTGCCATTCTCGAAACGGTGTTTCACTGAACTATTATTGAAGATCATCGAATCATGTTCTCTTCCAGGCCAACGAGCTACAACATCGAAAATTTCTAAATTGGGTCCACCCACTACTTGGACGTTTATTGAAAAATATCTTTTTCTGTTTCTATATACCTCGGCCATATTCCCTCCAGGACTTTTTATTGGTATGTGGGTACAGTCTATACACCCTGTTACTTTGGAAAAATTGGCAATATCGTAAAACAGCCTTTGGTTCTTTCTCTGGTTTTCGAGACCTTCAGGAAATTTTATATATGTGGGTAATAGCTGAGCAAGTAGGCGGGAAATTTTAAAAATGCATCTCGAAACCGTGGGTTGTGAAAATCCTCTAAGATCTCCAGTTACAATCTTAAAATTAAATTAAAATTAACTATACTACGATCTACCATTATATATATACATATATCATGTTCTGAAAATATATTCTTTAATTTATCCTACCTGAAAATTTCCAGTAGCATAAAATCACAAGGCAACTAAAAGACATAAAATGGGTGGAAACGGTAATCCACGTCGATTAATTTTCACCATTTCATCATTTATTACTGGCAACATTATTTTAATAACTGTTTGTTTTCGAAATCTATACCTTTTTCGAAATTCATTATCATTATAAAAGTGTAATGGATTTTGCATGTCCCTTATATATCTTCTGGGTGCTTGTAATATATCGTTTTGTTCATTTATTTATCGGTTAACTACATAATATTGATGTAAATCGTCCATCGCAAACGTATTTCAAATTGACGGGCGAATCGGCGAAGGGCCAGAGCATGCATATACCTTCTCTGGCGAACCTTCGAAAATCTCTAAACAGGGCATGCGTCATTCGAGTGTGAGATGACTGTGAAAGCGACTGGCGCGTACCCAGCGACATGCCAGCGACTGTTTGGAGAAAGATGCTTTACGCTTGCGTCAACCAGGCTGTAGGTCGACTATGAAACATAGATATGGTGGTGAACAGCCAGCGACGCGCTGGAGTAGGACTATGAATACGAACGTAAATGTCGCATCGGAAAGGCAAAAAGTGCATTCTTGACTATCACTGGTATTCATAGTGCGTCGCCAGGAAGAGTCGCCGGCGGATCTTCAGTTAGCGAACACTCCATCGAGATTTCATCTTCTGTTTCATAGTCAATCTTCGGAGAACCGCTAGTGGGCGATCGGTTACTTACTACTCGATATGAAAACATAGACGTATTTGATGACAAGGATCTACAGCAATCGTACTTGTGAACTAGTCGACTGGAGTTACAATTTGCCAAATTTAAATGTAATCGTTTCTACTCATTCATATTAATATTATAATGTATAATATATTAAAGTTTTTAATATTGGTAATAGTATTAAAGCTTTTAATATTGTTTTTTAATATTACTAATAATATTAAGTAATTAAATATTGCGCCTTGCATAAAAAAAGTACGAGATAAATAACTCGTTTTTTTATATGAAAGTGCAATTTTCTTGCAAATGCTTGGTTTTTTTTACAAGATAAAACAAATTGTATGAAGAGTAGCTAAGCGTTGGGTAGTCAGTGGCGAATCTACGAGGAGGGAAAAAGGATCTTCTGAATTTGCCAATACTTTGACTGAACACACAACCAAGAGAGGATGGAATGTTGTCAGACCATTATCAATATTGAAATATAACCAGTACGTGACAAAAAACGATGTAGAATATGTTGTATGGATAAAATTTGAAAAAACACAATTTACGAGTGTGCTGATTGTGACAAAAAAAACCTGGACAATGCATAGGATATTGTTTTCGCAAATACCATTCAACCAACAGATAGATTGCATTCAGTATATTAGTTTAAATAAAAATTTTATTTTCTAAAGACCTTTTAATTGTTAGCTGATGTCCCACTAACAATTTCTAATTTGATTTTCTATTTTATACACATTGATATGTTATAATTACTCGTACATACATTTGTTTTTCTTGAGTTGTTTTTTATTTATTGATATTACATTGAAAAAAGTTATAGGTTTTTATGGAATTTTGAGTGGTATTGAGCAGGAAAATTTGGAATTTTAGAAAGGAAGAATTGTATTTATTTATTAATTACTTCAACACAGCTAAGTGAAAGAGCGCCAAACGGTGTAACATAAAATTGAAATCAATTAAAATGTTGTTCAATAAGTCTTCTTCGTACAATCTGTCCAATATTTTGAGCTTGATTCGGTATGTGAGGTTCATTATCATCTAGTTCTTCTTCCACATTATCTTGTTCATCATTTACATCATTCACTTTGATCCCAATATTGTGAAGAACTGCACATGCCACAATTATTTCTGGAACTCTTTCCAATTTATTATTTAAACCCCGACTCAAACAACAAAATCTTTTTTTCCACAATCCAAACAATCTCTCAACGGTATTTCTCGTTCTAATATGAGATCTGTTATACCTTACTTCTTATTCAATTCCAGGATTTAAAAGAGGCGTCATTAAATACGGTAAACAAGCATAGCCACTATCTCCAAGAAGAAATCCTGTTAAACTGCCATTCTCGAAACGGTGTTTCACTGAACCATTATTGAAGATCATCGAATCATGTTCTCTTTCAGGCCAACGAGCTACAACTTTGAAAATTTCTAAATTGGGTCCACCCACTACTTGGACGTTTATTGAAAAATATCTTTTCCTGTTTCTATATACCTCGGCCATATTCCCTCCAAGACTTTTTATTGGTATGTGGGTACAGTCTATACACCCTGTTACTTTGGGAAAATTGGCAATATCGTAAAACAGCCTTTGGTTCTTTCTCTGGTTTTCGAGACCTTCAGGAAATTTTATATATGTGGGTAATAGCTGAGCAAGTAGACGGGAAATTTTAAAAATGCATCTCGAAACCGTGGGTTGTGAAAATCCTCTAAGATCTCCAGTTACAATCTAAAAATTAAATTAAAATTAACTATACTACGATCTACCATTATATATACACACATATATATATATATATATATATATATATATATATATATATATATATATACATATATCATGTTCTGAAAATATATTCTTTAATTTATCCTACCTGAAAATTTCCAGTAGCATAAAATCTCAAGGCAACTAAAAGATATAAAATGGGTGGAAACGGTAATCCACGTCGATTAATTTTCACCATTTCATCATTTATTACTGGCAACATTATTTCAATAACTGTTTGGTTTCGAAATCTATACCTTTTTCGAAATTCATTATCATTATAAAAGTGTAATGGATTTTGCATGTCCCTTATATATCTTCTGGGTACTTGTAATATATCGTTTTGTTCATTTATTTATCGGTTAACTACATAATATTGATGTAAATCGTCCATCGCAAACGTATTTCAAATTGACGGGCGAATCGGCGAATCGCCAGAGCATGCATATACCTTCTCTGGCGAAGCTTCGAAAATCTCTAAACAGGGCATGCGTCATTCGAGTGTGAGATCACTGTGAAAGCGACTGGCGCGTATCCAGCGACATGCCAGCGACTGTTCGGAGAAAGATGCTTTACGCTTGCGTCAACCAGGCTGTAGGTCGACTATGAAACATAGATATGGTGGTGAACAGCCAGCGACGCGCTGGAGTCGGACTATGAATACGAACGTATGAGTTCTGTGTTAAAGAGCCATGACCTCAGTCTAGAAACAGAAATAAGGCTCCTTAAATGTTACGTATACTCAGTGCTTCTGTACGGAGTAGAAACGTGGACATTAAAGGCGAAAACTCTATCAAAACTTCAGGCTTTTGAGCTATAGTTATACAGAAGGATCCTGAAGATACCATGGACATACAAAGTCACCAATGAAGAAGTACTGTGGAGGATAAACACAACCGTGGATTTGGTCAACATCGCGAAAGGCCGTAAGTTGCAATACTTGGGACATATAATGAGAAATCAAGGCAGACATGAGCTACTCAAATGCATTTTGCGAGGTAAAATTGAAGGAAAAAGGGCGAATTGAAGGACGAAGAAGAATATCCAGGCTTGCTAAACTAAGAGCATGGTATAGAAAGACCTCAACACAGCTATATATAAGATATATATAAAAAATGCAAATCTAACACAAATGAAGCTGCTTTATCCCGTGTCGAAATTCACACACAAAATAATTAAATAGTGTAGATAAAAATAAGAAAAAATAATCACCCCATTTCTTGATCTGAGCTAGAAAAATTTTTAACCGACCGAGCTGAAGAGTCTCATCAAATTTCGAATCCATCAACTTGTTTAGGCGACTTAGACAAAATCATCTAAAAAATCACACAGCAACGTTAACTTCCAAATCAATGAAGATAATAGACGAAATTCTACAAGAAGACAGTAAACAACAACATTCAAAGCTCAGCCATCAAGCTTCCAATACTTACAAGAAGATAACAATACAGATGTAACCAAAGAGTCTACGGCAGAAGATCTAATAATCGGAATCCCAATTAGCGAGAAACCACTAAATTTTTGCAATAATCAAATAATTTTCAAGATAGTAAATTACAATCTGGCGAAACCACTCACAGAGCAATGTTTTGTAACAAAGAAGAGAATGCATGTCCAATAAGGGAAAAAACGATCTTCACAACGACAATTTCAAATTTAAAAAAAAAACATTGTTAACTGACAGATCTCTTAAGAAATAACATCAATATTGTCAAGAAAATAAAAAAAAATGTGTCCTGATCATTCTGACGGAAAACGCACGCTTTCATTATATTCTTAAGATATTTTGAAAGCAGAGAATATGTCACACAGAGTATAACCCAGATATAAATATCTCAAAATTTTAATTCCAAATAAATAATTTCTTTTTAATTTAATTCAGTGAAATTGCGATGAGTTTATCCTCGTTTAGAACGTATAATTTCAGACAACAACGCATCAATTGCCTACAAGAAACAAACTTCAAGCAAACACACAAGTATCACCTTGAGGGTTTTACAGGATATCATTTTCTTAGAACAAATTGCACCCGAATCAGTAGCGGAACAATAAATTTATATATTTCCAGAGAGTATTTAATCAAAGGTATACTTCTAACAAATAACTTAGAGGCTGTTCTTAGTTGCAGACGATATCGATGTAATAGAAACATGATAAAGGAGACTTTCGTGAGATTCGAGAAAAAAATGGAGAATATGGGGCTACTAATCAATGGAAACAAAACTAAATATATGCATATGAGCCGCAATAACCGAAACAGAGATGGAATCGGACACATCATCATCGATGACTTTGATCTTTGAACGCGTCAAAGAAATTAAGTATCTTGGAACAATAATAACTAAAAGCAATAACAGATCACAAGAAATAAACAAAAGGATACAAGCCGGCAACAGATGTCTTTATGACCTTCAAAACCATATAAAATCGAAAAAAATAATAAGACATACAAAGATACAACTATATAAAACAGTCATAGGACCCATAGGATGGGTTATAATAGTCCTCAACGTGGACGATAACAAATACGTGTCTGGCGAAGAAAACCATAAGAAACATCTTTTGACCTGTGTTTGATGGAGCAGCAGGACAGTATAGAATTAGAACTAACAAATATTTTTATCCAGACGGTACCATAATAAAAGAAGTAAAGTCCAGAAGACTCCAGAGTCCAATCTAATTATAAACGTCCATTGTCAATTTGTTTATCGAAAACAAAATTGAAAAGTACAGACAGATGATTGGTTTAAAAGAGAGTGTGAAAGGAGATTTGGATGTTGTATTAATCTTGGAAACGGGAGAACGTGGTTATCTTGTTGACCTTAGAAGGAAGAATATCAAATCCTGCGGAGTGATTTAGTTTGTTAACGGTTGAAAAAGTAATTTGTGAACAAAAATTAATTTGGTAGCAGTTCTGGTATATGAATGGTAATTGGAAGTAGTTGCAGTTGAAGTTTTTGCAATATTTATTGTTAAGTACAAACCAGTTATTATTTATCGGGAAAATCATCGACCAGTAGATTTCTAGCAGCAAAATAGAGATCGAAAGGATCGTTAGGACGTTTGATCTAGATTCCTTGTAAGCAGTCCAAAGAAAGGAGTTTAGCTAGGAAATTTTTTAACGAACGAATATTAGGGAAACTTCACAATTGACCGTATTTTTTGAGATTAATACTGCAGAGGAATAAAGTTTGAAACGAAACAAATAAAAAAATACGTTATTTAGGTTTTCTATTGTAAATTTTTGATAAAGTAATTAAATCAAAAATTTGTTTTTAAGAGATTTTACCATTATAATTAATTGTATTGAAAAGAATTAATTTTTATTTATTTCCTTTCTACTCCTGTGTAGTATTGAACACTAGCAAAAGGCAAAGGTATCTTTAAACTCAAATAAGAACCTTGAGCGATATTAAAAATCTAATTAAAATTATCCATATACGAATTAAAATACTAAATAAATTATTTTTGTTTATTTTGTTAATTATATTGAAATTTATTTAAATTAGAAATTATACTTAATTTTCTACTAGATTTTAAAATCATAGTACATTTACTATGTATATATATATATATATATATATATATATATATATATATACATAGTACATAGTACATGTATATATATATACATATATATATATATATACACATATATATATATATATATATATAAATATGTATATATATATATATATATATATATATATATATATATATATATATATATATATATATATATATATATATATATATATATATATATATATTGTTATGATTGTTTATTTTGACTGTGATAATTTATTGAGCCAATAAAAGAATTATAACTTAATTGTTATCAAATGTAAAATAAGACTCCTTATATTACCTGTGTTCGATGGATTCAAAGATTTTCTAGTTGTCCTTTATCGAGATAGAGAAGAAGGATAATAATAAAAGAAAATAGTATATTACAAAAATTAAAGCATTCTTTATTTTATATGAAAAAGAATAAAACAATTTTCAAATTCTGCCGTTATCTTATCAATCAGCATACAAGAAAATAAATGAAAATTTTATAATAATATTTTAAATCTACATAAATTTATAATACGTGAAAACCAATTTTACTTAAACTTTCCTTTACTTGAAACAAAAAACAACAAAAACTGTAACTTTTGATTAGTCAAACAAAACCCAATTCTTTAAATTTGAATGATAATGATCATGATATCAACACAGATCCTTCACAGATACCAATTTCAATTGTACAAAACACTTACAGCTTTTTTTTTCTTATTGAATTGTATGTTGGCACATACCCAGAAAAGTCCAGTCTCCTCAACGATGTGATCTCTCCTCTTTGGCACCTCGGCTCCTTCCTAACGTCTCTGCAAACCTCCTGCAGACTACACAAAAACACCTGATTCACTTCTACAAAAACTCAGCTACTTATTTATGCCACAAGGACCTCCTTTTGTCAACGTGATGCCGTAAAACTACTTTCACATATACTTCACAAAATGCCCACGGTAGATACAAGGACTTTTAATCTACTTGTTGTCTCATTCTGCAAAACTATTCACTTCTTTTCACAATGCCGGTATCCAAACTCACGAACCACATCCTATCTTCACAGAAACGACTGTTTCCTTCGATGGCCAAATTACAACTGCCTCTCCCCGTCTCCTAATCAGGCTAACCCCATTACCATTCAAAAACGACTATCCAATCAAAAGCTCAAATCTTGTTTACTACTGTTAATGTTTGTTCTAAAATTCTGTGTATCATTTGGGAAGACCAAATTGCTGTTTCAGAGAAAGAATAAATAAAAATTGATTTTTCTGTCCTCAGTCTGTTAATACACAATCTATACTTGTTTCCAAAGATTAGAATATGGTCATTTAATACACAAACAATGACAAGATTAACTTACAGGTAAAATGTCTTCTAATTCTACACAAAGGGGTTTTTTGATAATTTTGTTGGAAACGGAAAAGGTCGTTTGCCAAACAAATTTCTATTCTTATCTACACTAAATCTTAATGTCTAACGACTAGGTGTACTAGTTACTGAGATGCGAAGATAATTATTAGAGTCTTTCTTTAAGACCCTAGAAATTTGTCACTTTACCATATAATTTACCGGTCTTCACCTTTAGTATTAAAAATCAAATAGCGATTTTACATTGTTTATATATTGTTTATAAGTAAAAAATAACGTTTAATTTTTTGCATATTTTATTTATGACGTATTGTTATCACCGAATTTAAGAAAAGCAGTTGTTAGATACCTGTATCAACGAGTGTCAGGAAAATCGTTAGTTCCCTGGTCTATAGTGATAATGCCACGAATCTAAACCATCATCACGAAATGGAAAAAATTACTACTAAGGCATATTGAAATCAAAATAGTGAGAAAAATATATAGTTATATAGTTAACAGCATAACTGGCCAATATCAAATTAGAATAAATGAAGAATTGAAAAGCATATACGCCACCCAACTAAGACAAAAGCTCAGTATTGGAGAAAAACCCAGTCCACAAGTGACGCTTAGGCACATAGAGAGATACAATCTTAAAAGATTTAAATACCACGGGAATACAAAATTGGAGAGAAGATATGATAAACCGAAGTAGATGGAGGTAAATCGTATGGGCGGCGAAGAGCCCTCAAGGATTGTGAAGTTACACAGAAAGGGAAGAGATACTTCAATGCTACATTATTTCAGATTTTATATAAGGCATGCAAGTTTAAACTCTGTTGAAGGCTGTAATGGTAAGCGTTACTTTTCACCTTTTTTTAATCTTTTATCTCCTTAAATCGAAGTTACTTATTTCTTTCTACTTATTGGGTAGATAATTCACAATACAGCCCCCTATATGGCTACATTTGGCCTACTAATTATCAAAATGATTTGACATCTGACTTTAATTTTTAACCCTTATTAGTCTCATAAGGTGTTATTCCAGTTCCAGGCTCAATAAAGGAAATACCTAATTAGGCATCGGTGAAATTGGAGAATTGAAGGGGCAAGATTAATTTTTATTTAAGTTTATGTTTTTTATATTGAGAAAATTTATTTTATTTAAAAAGTTTAAGGAATTATTTTGAGTTAAGTTGGAGAAGGAAAACGGTATATGTTAAGCTAACTTCGGTAAGTTTGAGTCTTGTCCAACCATCTGGCAAATTTTTAATGTTAAATTTGTTTTGCCATTATTAAAATTGTATCTCTAGTAAAATTCGTTAGTTTTACTAATAATCTTCCTCTAATTAAAATAGTTATAAATTTAGTTAATATTCAGCTACGATTTTCTACGAAAATATCACAAGTTTCTCAAGGTTAACTTGGGTTTATCCCATTTTATTTCAATTCCATATAAAAACCTTTTTTACGTGAGAAAAGAACAATAGAGTAAATTAGAGGTTTGTTTAAGCTGGCTCACCCAAATACTAGAATCAACTACAATTTAATTTAGGGATACATTTGCGAAGAATTTTTTGATTAGTTTTTGGTCGTCATTTTCTTTTGGGGATTTCTCCCCTCAGAATTAAACACGAATTCAGACCAGATGAGCGTCTGTCTTTTACATGACCAAGCCATGATACAAGACATTGGACGGGATCATTTGGGAGCTCTTCGTTCCTCACTGTCCAGAGTCCTACACAAACACATCATCGGTTTTATTATAACCTTACTTTAATATTGTGTTATACTTATTAATTACATAGTTACTATTGTTACAGGATATATTGGTCCAAGACGGTAAGTGTTTATTGCACATATTATCATTTTTTCTTATTAACTTAAATATTTATCTTCATAAAATATTTTAGAACCTTTTAAGATCTTTGTTGTTTTCTAACTTTGTAACGTAAATTTCAGTGGTCTTGTTATTATTAACTATCAGGGGCCTTATTTTACTTGAATCTTAATAAATAATTACTTGAACCTTAATATTAAGATAAATTTTAATGTACAGTGATTAAAAAGCAATCAAATAATAATAGACTAGAAAACAATACACTCATAAAAAAATTTTAAAATTAAAATCAATTGAGTAATTTATTTATGCTTTAAACCAAATAAATTGTTAACCACTTATCTCCTCACAAACACCAGATAGGTACGGTATGCAAATAAACCAACCCACATCTTCCACCAATATGATATCCCCAAAACCAAAAACAATATATAAATCAACAAAACGGGCCACACAATAAAATAATAAGCAATATTACAGACTGTCATCAATAATCGATGAAATTAAATCAGAAATACAGGATAATCAGATCAAATGTGGAAAAATACAAAGATGATACTGTTACACTATCGAAAAAATATAATACCCTAACGAATACCCAAGAAAATGAAACCAATAAAAATTAATGAGCGCCAAGAAAACCTAAACCACCACTAATAATTGTTTACGGTGTAAGCGACCTTCCAGAAATGAGAAAAAAATTTACAGAAATACCTGAAGCTGAACAATATTAAACCAGGACCATGGCAAATACTACAGTAAGAATAAATTGTACCGACCCAGAAATATACACAAAATTATCAAGATCTATGGGAGAGAGCATTATTCATCACATATATCAACCAAATAAAGAAAGAGCCTACAGAGTCCTAATTAATGTATTAAAAGATATCAAAGAAGAACTAACAAACGTGGATCACAAGGTAAGAAACATAAATAATGCTAAATATAGGATTACAAAAGAGCCCGTAAATATGTTCTTTGTTGGCCTTGAACTCTTTAGGCAATAACCAACATATTCATGGAAATCAGAAGCTGCAAAATAAGCAACACCGAACGATGCAGTTAAAAATAAAATTGGGGATAGAATAAATATTCCACTAGAAATTAAAAAGCTCATTGCCAAAAACAGAATAGCAAGAGCCAAATGGCAACAAACTCGGAATCCAGCGGATAAAACGTTTTACAATCGCTTAACTAATAAATTAAAAACACACCTAAAAATTGCAAGAGGAAAATCAGTCAAAAAATACTTAACACAACTTAATAAATACGACTATTCCATATGGAAACCAATCAAATTATCCTTAAAACTTAAAATAATATCACCACTAGCACGAAAAACCACAGACACACATAACCAATGGACAAAAGGCAATAAAAAATTCATAATTATTTGCTGAACATTTAGCAACAGTATTCCAACCACACAACAGTAAAGAATATCTCAAAATTATTAATTATTTAAATTCAGAATAACCATCAGTAAATCCAATAAGAGTAAGAAAGGCGAAAATAAGAAATCTTGAGACTAGAAATCGAAAAGTCAACAGGAATTGACCTAATAACACTAAAGATCCAAGAGAATTGCCCAAAGAGGGTAGAGTAATCATTACATATATATTTAACGTAATATGAAGGTTTAATTATTGGCCTAACAATCTAAAAATTGCTTAAATACTTATATTCCCAAAACCAGGAAAGGATCCCAGTAAAGTCTCATCTTATCGACCTATCAGTCTGCTATCAACAATTTTCAAATTACTGGAAAAACATTTAAGAAAAGGAATCGATCCAGACTTTACTGACGCAGACTAATACGAAATTATCAATTTGTATTTCGACGATAACACTCAACTATCCAGCAATTCCACCGAATAACCCATAAAATTAATTCCGTATTAGAAGGAATCGTCTGAAATGTTAAAAATGAGCGGCAACATCGTTGTAGAGGTTGTGGAAGTTTTGTTGAATAAGTGTTTAACAGAAAAAAGGATAGCCAGTCTGTGGGAAAACGCCGAAATAATACTTTTACACAAGAAAGGAGACACTACTAATATTGAAAACTACAGACCTATAAGTTTGTTGTCACACTTAACAAATTGCTAACAAGAATAATAACCAACCGCATAACACAAAAACTTGATTTATATCAACCGGTTGAACAGGCGGGATTTAGAAAAGGGTTTGGTACTAACGATCACTTACAAATCATCAGAAGACTGGTAAAAAAAACCATAGAATATAACGTACCTTTACATATGGCATTTATTGACTTTCACAGGGCTTTCGATAGTATTGAAACTTGGCCCTTTTTGTCAGCTCTGAGGGATGCTCGAATAGACTCACGGTACACTACATTTATTAAAAACATTTAAGAACAGGCCACATTCCACATCAAAATCAATGAAGACGAAAAAACTGAAAAAATGCCTCTTGGTAAAGGTATTAGACAAGGTGATACTATTTCACCAAAGCTTTTTACCTTAGCATTGGAAAATGTATTCAAACAGCTCGACTGGGAGCAAAAAGGGTTGATGGTGTACGTCTGTGTCATTTGAGGTTTGCGGACGACATAGTATTATTTAGTACATATATCAAGGAACTGGAGCAAATGCTCAAGGAATTAAATCAGCAGTCAAATAGTCAAATAAAATAGGTCTTCAAATGAACCTTTAAAAAACAAAAATAATGAGTAATTTATTTATTCATTTATTCATTTATAATGAGGAAACGTCAGTCTTGAAAATGTAGACCACTATATATATATATATATATATATATATATATATATATATATATATATATATATATATATATATATATATATATATATATATATATATATATATATATATATATATATCCTGGACATACCATTAAAATCGGCAAAAAAAAACCGAATAGCCGAAATAACAAGACGCATACAATTGTCTTGGGTAGCTTTCAATGTGTTTTAATACCAATATGTCTAAAGCGTAGAGTTTATGACAAATGTATCTTGCCTGTAACTACATATGGGTTGGAGACCATGGCCTTTACAAAGAAAACCTTAGAGCAGCTCAGTACAACCCAAAGAGCGATAAAGAGGGCACTATCGACACTAGTGAAAGAACAAAGATTACTGATGTCGCAGAACGTATAGCAAAGCTCAAGTGGCCATGGGTCGGACATGTTGTCCAAGATAATCCTGAAAAATGGACACAGAGATTAACAAACTGGAGACCAAGACAGAACAGTCGAGGAGTAGGCAGACCACCGAAGAGGTGGCAGATGATATCAAACAAGTCGAGGGCAAGCAGTGGATGGGAATTGCCAAAAGTAGAAATCAATGGAAGCAAATGGAAGAGGCCTATGTCCAGCAGTGGACAAATACAGGTTGAAGAAGAAGATTAGAAGAAAAGGAATATTGCCCAATGGTGTTACTAGATGTAAGTCAAGCATTTAATAAGGTTTGGCATAAATGACTGTTTTCTAAAATTAAACAAATAATACCACCAGTCTTTGGAATACTTACAATATACTTGGAAAACGGACACTTCAGAATAAAAGTAAATAGAGAAATATTTAAAATGCATCCCATTAAAGCGGTAATTCTGCAAGGCAAGGGTTCTCCTGGAACCGCTATTATATTTATATACGTCTGATCTACCAACTTTAAATAACGTAGCAATTGCTCACAACCACCACCACCCATATATCATCAATGATGAAATACCCAAGACTAAAACAACCACATAACTCGGGCTACGTCTGGACTAAATCCTGTGTTGAAAGGAACACAAAAAGAAAACAAATACAACTAAGACAAAAAGAAGTCAACTGGTCAAAAAAAACTCTGTTAAAAAGCTGTTAATAAATAATAAAATTTTAATAAGATAAATCGGATATCGAATTCAGGATTTAGTCTAAATCTATGCTTTCTAAACATTGCAAAGCAAGCAGACGACAAATGTACTGGCATGGGGATTTATATTTATTTCAAAAATAAGGTTTTAAGTGCGTGGAATCGGGAGTGGAATGATTCCAGTTCTAAACTCAGAACCGTCAAAAGTGACATTTTTTCATGCAATTCCAATGTCAGAAGTAGAAGATCTCAAATTATTATTGGACGTCTACGACTTGGACACTGTAGGTATACTCACGCCTATCTCTTTTCAATTAGTTAACATCCAAAATGCGAAACATCCAATACAGTAGACAGTATAAAGTACTTCTTGATAAACTGTTCTTAATATGAAAATCAAAGAAATTTTAACAATTTTCCAAATAACCTGAAAGCATTACTCGATAAAAATTTTGTTCCGATCATTTCTAAGGTTACTTAAAATGTATAAACATGTTACACAAAATTTAACTTAAATTTGATTAAAATTAATTTAAATTTAATTATTTATTTGTTACAAATGTTAAATTGTTTGCAAATTGTAATTAATTGTTACAATAATTGTTTGTTACAAACGTTTATTGTTGCAAATGTTACAGCAATGTCGGTAATAACCTTCGTGTGGATGCGACTTTGTCTTTTTTAAATAAATAAAAAAAAAATAAATAAAATACAGCTTTTAAGTAGGATATACTTCATTTTTCGAATAACCCTATTACATTTTTATTCAAAACATATTTTGCCAAATATTAGAACGTTCAAATATATAAAAGTGTACGCTTAGTTACTACCTTATCTGTTATGTTCTACGGAAGCGAATGGAAACCACGAAACCGACTCTTTTACCGATACTCTACAGGAAAAGATTATTTACGTTCCCTCATCGTTTATAAAACGCGATTGTTCTTGAGGATTTCGCTCCACGATAACCTATAACCAAAGAATTCCAATTGAGCAAATTCGATGCAGTAGTGGGAATATAGTGAGTTTTAGTTCATACTGGCGATACTTGAGTTGAGCTAACTAATTTTACACGTTTCTATTCAACTTCTTTTTCTTTCAGCTTCTTAAGTTTATAGTATAAGGAAACTCATAATAATTAAGGTAAAAATTCCTTGTGTGAAATAATATAGATATGTAATGTAATATAATGTTTATTTACGGACTTGCCATTTTTTTACAAACCAACTTAAATTTAACTTAAACTATTAAAACACAATGTGATTACATAAAAAGGTATCTTCGATCTTATTTTTAATAGTACTTAGTGATAAATGAAAAAAAAATATTACTATTAAATTTGTTTGCATTTCTTCACATTCTCTGTAAGGGTTTATTTACAGTATAAGTTCGATTATGAAATTCTAAATAAATGAAGTCTTGGGATCTGGTGTCTCTACAGGGAGTATAGAAGTAAACCTTTTCCAAAATATGACGTCATAATATGACTTCTTAGATAAGATATTATCTTTACCTATTTAGATTGTTTAGTCTTGTATGTTTTAATTGTTTAACAGGCCGTAAATTATAATCATTTTTAAAGTCCAATTACACAAATTAGGAATTATCTTACTTTTTTTATACAGAGTCACTCCTTTCGTGCTAGTGCTAGGACTACTTGATAAAGGTGTAAAATCGGGGTGTTTATTTCATCATTAAATTACTTATTGATGCAAAAGTCGATTTATCATTTGCTTATGATTAGATTTTAACAAATGCTGCTGCTTATCTTGCATTTTCATACGCTTATATAAAATATCCCGTCTTCTGTTTCCTGAGACCACTGCAGGTATTAGCTGTAATATATTCATTAAAAAAAATTAGATAATTTTTTAAAATTCTTGTCAGTGACAAATGGCCAACAACGCCACTTGTCACTGACAACGGAAGAACTGCGACTTTCAGTAGATTGTATTAGGAAATAGCCAAGAATGACGATGTTTTCTTCTTCATTTTGTACAACCGTATGTATTATTGGCTGCCTTTTTATATTTACTCCTTGTGGAAGCAACTTTGTAGCATTCAACATAATTGACTCTCTTTGTCCGGGTTTTATAATATCTATTAAGTTTTCATGATTGTAATAAAGGTTTAATATGTTTTTGTATGTGTTCGTATATTCTCTTGCATATTCCATTGCACGGTCATAGGCCGCTTTCACTTTCAGTCGTATGTACTCTTTTTCTAATGTGTCAGCTCTATATGAGACATCACTAAGGCCTTTAGACATTTCCTTGGTTCCTTTTATCAGTGCTTCTCGAAATCTATTTAAATGTTCATTTATTCTTTCTTCTGTGGAATTAATCGAAGCTATCATTTGTAACATCATCTTCGTCTGATGTTTTGAATTTTCTATTATTTCCTTTTGATTTTTGTCCGAGGAATCGATGTCCCTGTATACTTCATCATTGACTTCAAATAAAAGTGTGAGGACTGTTCCTAGAAATCCCCTTTTTGGCATTCTTTTAACTTCCAGATCCAATGCTCTACTTATCATTTTTGCCCGCTCTTGTACTTATTTAAGCTGACTCGATAGTGATTCACAATTTATTATATTGCTTGGCTTACACATATCTTCCAGATATTCTACCATTGAATCTATCTTGCGTTCACCATCTAAAATTTTCTTTCTAGATGAGTTTTTATTCCAAATATCCATCGATCTATATATACATCGCTAAGATGCTCTGAATGTAATCCGACGGATGGGAATGAAAGTTAATGGACTAATTTATGATTGAACAAACAGTTACTCTTCCAAATCCGGAAGATAAATATACTACAGTGAGTCAAAAATTTAGGGATATTGGACAGTTTGTTACTAAAAAAGTCCTACGTGACTTGATAATTCCTTTATATATCCTGTACTTGGTCAGGTGTACAATTCTATGAAATGAAAATGTTTCAGGTCTAAATTTTTAACAACTTAACCCTAAAATTCCTTATAGACAGAACAAAATTTGTAAGTGAATCTAGGGAAAAATATGAATACATCCTGAGAACTGAAAGGAACCCTTTTAGTGTTTCGTAAAGCTATGGTTTGTTAGAACAGTGAGCGACGAATAACTCACAGTCAGTCTAACGCCGCGCATGTTCGTCAAAATCAAAGAAATGGTTCTCTATGATAACGGTTTGTTAGGTTCTGCTGAGCTGCGCGCACTGCAGAGCGAAAGTTGTGTACGTCGACGGTGTGCGCTGGAATCAACTGCGATTTGATTTGGACGCAAACGTTCAGCTGAGCTCACAGCATACACGTCTATACGAAATTATAATTGTATTTTTATATAGTAATTATTATTGTAATAATAATTAAGTGATGTCTACTAAATTTTCTCCCGAGGAAGATGAAAGACTAGTGGATCTAGTACATATTGTAAGATAGTTCCAAATATATCCCTGGAAAGTCTCGAAGTTTTTTCCCGTTTTGAAACAATCTTTCCTTGACTGTTAATTTAAAAGCACCTTCTGTATTAAGACATGAAAAAATTTCGTTTACATTTTTATTTCTTTTATTTAGATTTAACGTTATCAACTATTCTTTTTCCTCCTCTTCTTGGAGTAATAAAATTATTGCGAGAATTTATTTTTTGCTAGGTTGCTAGGTTTCGCTAGGTTGAAATCGTTTGATTTCTCTTTTTGTTTAATTCATTTTTTAAACGTACAACCTTTGCGAGAATAAACGTGAAACTAATTTCTAAACTTGTTTTTAGAGCGACAGAATATTTATGCGAATTAATCTAACAAACCGACTCAACCAAAACTGCCGTGAGTCGAGTACAACAGATTCCGCTGTACGTGTATGCTGTGCGCTGCGCACTGTTCTAACAAACCATAGCGTTAGATGTATCATGACTATTAGCTGCAAGGAACTGATAAACTGTATATAAAAATTACATCATCTTCTCGGACTCTCATAACATTTCCCTTCAAGAAACAACTTAAGTAAAGCATTTTATTATTTCTCATTATTATCCAGCCTTCTGCGTCTAAAATTGAACATCGGCCTCCCCTAATTTCTTCTAGTTCTGTCGGTCTTGAGCTTCCTGCAGCCAATTCCCAGCGATTCTTTTGACCTCGTCTATCCATCATGTATGTGGTGTATCTCTGCTTCTTCTGTCAGCTCGTGGTCTTCACAATGTATTTTTTTGGGTAAAATGCTGAGGTGAGCGTCACGGAACTAACGCAACAAGATGGCGTCGTCACGGGAAGCATCACAGAATAGCGGTTTTGCACATTGATTTACTAGTCTCGATGAGTTTATTTCTTGTCATCACATATTTATTATAAATAGGTTTAAATTAAAAACTGCATAAAAAATATCTAACAAAATACAGGCATTAAGTAATAAATAAAAATTAAAAAAATATCTGTCAATACAAGATTCGATTTGCAACGAATGTCAAATTTTGAAGTCAAAAATGTCATCAAATTAATAACAATATTGAATCATCTGTTTAAATTTTTGACATTTCTCGTTTTAAAATAATTTTTTATGAACACAAATATTATTTTTAAAAATCTTATTAAATTTATACAATAATTAAATTTACTTTCAAATGACATTTAATTCTATTTTATTAATAATTTAGTATTTCGTTTAAATTTGACAGGCCTGTATGCAACCGCGTATGCTTTGTTAATACGTTACCAGGTAGCGTTGAGAGCAAATATAATAATTTATTAAATTATTTTAATATAACACAACTTGTTTAATATATAAATAATAAAATTACTTGATTGAATTTCAAAAATATTATTTAAATTTTGAAAATATAAAAAACATATTCTAAAGCTTTGTGATAGTTTGTAAAAGGTTAAAAGTTAACCCTTATCCGGGCAAGGTGGGTCCAACGGGCCCAAGACGCCAATTCTTTTATCATAAACTGATAAAAAAAATTATATTGAATGGCAGCCAGGTAATTTTTTGGTGGACTATCTAAACGACTTTTATGATTCCGGAAATCCAATAATAAAGTCTAAACGTGTAACAAACAATGCAAATATATCTTTGATGTGAACATCAAAGAGATGCTTACAATAGGTGTTATATCTATTCTAAATGAATTTTAAAAACTGATAATCATTTTTGGAATGCAATAATATTGTTAGGTCGATACCTATACATATTTTGAAATAAATAATGCATCTGCTATCAGTCGTTTGATATTGATGCTAGTGTCGACAACTAAGCTTCTAAAATTATATTAAATTACAGTAAAACTAGATAGTGCGAATAAAACGTCCCGAAAACCATTATTAGTTGCAGAACTGCAAGATTTTGCTAATAATTTATGGGATTCCGATGATGAATAATCTCCTGAAGTAGGTGGCATTGAAAGTGATTCTAAAATTGAAGATCGCCTTTCGGAAGAAAGTGAAGAGGATGATCAGCAAGTAGTATTGAGTGATAATGAAGAAAAATGTGTAGCTACAAGTCTCCAGATTTCAGAGTGTGTAATGTTTGAAACTAAGGATGGAATTAACTGGAAGAGTCAACCACAACCAACAGGACGTATGCGATCCTGCGACATAATAAAAATCAAAGTGCACAAAGTAATTTTAGCCCCTGGTTAAAGTGTAGATCATCCTGTTGATTCCTTTTGTTTGTTTGCGGACGAAAAAATTGTGAACGAAATAGTGAAGGGTACACATAAAGAAGCCGAAAAAATCCTGGGGATACAGAACTGGAAATATTGTGACTCTACAGAGCTATATGCCTTTATTGGACTACTACTAACTGCAGGGTACCTGAGTGCCAACATCCATAATGTAGATATAGTTTGGAGTAAGTTTTATGGACCTAATATATTTAAAGCTACCATGGGGTTAAAACGATTAAAAAATTTGCTAAGATTTGTTCGATTTAACGATAAGAACACGAGTTCTGAACGAAGAAGGAACGACAAATTAGGAGCAATACGCGGTGTGTGGAATCAAGTCAACCACAACTTTCAGAAATACTATTTACCAGGAAAAAACATAACGGTAGATGAGCAACTTCTTCCGTATCGAGGTAGGTGTCCTTTCATGCAGTATATGCCTTCAAAGCTAGATAAACATGGGATGAAAATATGGTGGGCCTGTGACTCGGCAACATATTACCCTTTAGGTGGAATACCATATACAAAAACAAACGGAAATACAGTAGCCAAAGGTCTTGTATCAAAGTTGTAAAGCAAGTCGTTGAGCCCAAGTATAATTTCTAGAAGAATGTGACTTGCGATAACTATTTCACTGATCTTGCTCTTGCACATGAATAACTGGCAAATTCTAACTCCTGTGGGCACAATGAAAAAAAAAAATAAGAGATTTGTTCCTCGGGAATTTATACCAAACCAGAATCGTTTAGAGAAATCTTTAATTTTCGGATTCATTACAAAAGCATCTCATGTTTCTTTAATTCTGAAAAAGCAAAGAAAGGTCCTAGTCCTGTCTACCATGCATCACATTGCTTACTGTGAAGATGATGTTGACAAAAAACCAGATATGATACTCTATTATAATAATACAAAATGTGTTGTCGATACGCTAGACCACATTGTTCATAAATATATGTGCAAAATACGAACTAACCGTTGACCTTTTGCATTTTTTATCAATATTTTAGACGTGGCTGCGGTAGCCTCATTTATTACTTGGACAAATTTACATCCAAAATGGAACAAAAACAAAAATGAAAAGTGAAGATTGTTTCTTACAACGACTGCAGAATAACTAGTGTTGCCTCAAATTTTGAGAAGAAAATCAATGGGACTACAATGTAAAGCTAAACAGTGTATTGCACAATGCTTACAGGAAGTTGAACCACACAATAAAAAGCAAAAACTAGAAAAACCTCCAGTTTTAACAAGAAAAAGGTGTCATATGCGCCCAACAAAAAAGGAGAAGAAACAAAAACAAATTCGGGAAATATGCAGTAGAAATGTGTGTAACGATCACTGTATAATTAAAAAAGTTTGTAAGTATTGCAATAAAGTAAAATAAATAGCTAATCTATGGTTTTTTTAACCTACTACTTAATAATAATATAATTTGTCATATCAATTTGCTATTCTAGTCGGAAATAAGCTACTCTTGTGGCTTAGTCCCAACTAGTAAATTGATATGACAAAGTATTAATTTGTAAAAGTAACATAATAATATTCTTCTGACTTATGCGTTTTATTCATTTTGTAAAGATTGTTTTTGTCGTTACTTTATACATGAGCTGCGAATTACCATATTCTTTTCTCAGAAGGGTTTTCACACAATAATGAAAGACAACAACACCGTAATCTTTTTCCAGGGTATGCGTAAATATCAACCCCTCTTTTCAAATAAAATGGCCTAATAGATTTAGAAAGTTTTTATTTATTTATTAATTAAGTCTTTATTTGGCTCCAAATGTTTATTACTTGTGAATATATATTTTTTCTACAAAAGTTTTCTTGCGTTTTATTATTTTGTGCAAATCCTTTAGGTAGATCGCACCCTCGAGGTAGACCGCATACTATTTTTGTTAATCTAGACAATTTAAATTTAACTTTAATAAAAAATCTAAAAAGAATATTAGAAATAATATGGGTAAATAAGAATAGTACATTCAAGAACAGTGGTGGGCCCAACGGACCCGAGTTGCCCAGTTACGAAAGTAAAATGTGTTGCCCGGATAAGGGTTAAATCAAGAACTAAAATTGGGTATAAAATCTAGGCCAATTTCTGAAATCTCTTCTTCATTAATTTTCCTGACCTGCAACAGGTGCAAATTTTTTTTAAATATTTTTTCTCTTTGTCCTATCGTCCGTCTTAGGTTTTCGCCTTTTACCGTTACCTCGTACGCTATATAATAATGATAGGTAAATAGATGTATGTCGACGACATCCCAGTTTTTGATAGCCCTTCACGTGCAATAGTTACGTCGATGTGTGTTTAACTTGCGGCTCTAAACAAATGTCGGTTTTTTCTCGTTTAGTACTTGAAAGCCAGCCTCGGCTATCCTTTTATTCCAGAGACCTCTGTTTTTGATCGTTTATGGCAGAACCTCATAATATGTTTTTCTCTTATGGCGGTGCTCAATATTTTACCCATCTTATCTGTGTATGCTTTAATGGGATTGTTTGGACATAAGTAACATGCCAGAAGGCAGAAATCCCTCGTCTTAATGAGTATATAATTTCCGCCCCTGACTACGCCACGTACTCCAAGGTTTCTATTTCTAAAGAGCACCGCCACATTTTTGTTGTCATTTTGTACCCAGTTATCATCAGATATTTTTTTATTCGATTCCGGTATGATAATCAGGTCTGCTTTCAACATTTACCTGCATTATCCGTATACCAGATTGATCCTTAAGGTCTATTTTAGATTCAGTTCTTTAAAGAGTCGACCCCTTGCATTTTATTATCTCTTTATATGAGCTTATAATACTAAAAATAAATAAATACATATAAAAATGTAAATAAAGAAATAAATATATGGGTAAATAAATAAATACCTAAATAAATAATTAAAATAATATGGTAACCAGTCCATCTTCTTCTTCATGTGCCGAGCTCGATTATCGAGCGTTGGCTATCAAATTGGCTATAGTAATTTTGTTGACGGCAGCTCGGAAAAGAGATGCAAAGGATCTGTTAAACCAATCTCTCAGGTTTCTAAGCCATGACGTTCTTTTTCGACCTGGCCCTCTTCTTCCGTCTACCTTGCCTTGTATTATTAAATGGAGTATATTATATCTCTCTGGGTGGCGCATAACATGGCCAAAATATTCAAGTCTGCGATTTTCAACTGTTTTGACGACTTCCGTAACTTTTCCCATCCGATGCAAAACAGCTTCGTTACGAACTCTATCCACCCAACTTATTCGTAGGATTCTCCGATACTCCCAGATTTCAAAGGCTTTCAGTTTCTTGAGAAGTGTATCCGTCAAAGTTCAACCTTCGACACCATACAAACGAGTAGAGAACACATAACATCTCACTAATCTAATTTTCAGACTTAAGGTAATATTGTTTCCACATAACAGTTTCGTCATCTTAAAGAATGCAGCTCTGGCCTTCTCTTATTACTTAAATTAAAAAGCTACCCTCACAGTCATTGTCACCACCTGTTCTTCTTCTCATTGCGCCGTCTCCTTTCGAAGGTTGGCGATCCAAATGGCAATTGTAGTTTTGGAAATTGCTGCGCGAAAGATCTCTGCGGATGAGCAGTCGAACCATCTCCTCAGATCTTTCAGCCACGAGTTCTGGCGTCTTCCTACTGATCTTTTGCCCTGTACTTTTCCTTCCAGTATAACTTGAAGTAATTCATATCTTTCGCCTCTCAGCACATGACCCAAGTATTGCATTTTCCTCTCTTTGATTATTCTTAGTAATTCTTTTTGTTTACACATGCGACGAAGTACCACAACATTAGTAACTCGTTCTACCCATGGAATCCTCAACATTCGTCTGTATATATACATCTCAAAAGCATCTATTCTTTTTTCTATTTCAGAGTCCATTGTCCAACTTTCGCAGCCATACAGTAAGACAGAAAAAACGTAACATCTGATCATTCGGATTCTAAGCTGTAGACTAAGGTCTGATCTTGTAAAAAATGTTTTAATGCTCATGAATGTTTTCCTTGCTTGTTCGATTCTTGATAGGGTTACTTTTTTTGGATTACACTGACTATTGATATTTGTTCCCAAATATTTTATGGAATTTACCTGTTCTATTATTTGACCCTTGGCATACACCGTACGTTTATTGGTGTCTTTGAAAATACTAAAGTTTTAGTTTTGGAAACGTTTAGATGTAAACCGAACATTTCGCTGTGGTGAACTACCGCATTTATTATATTTTGTAGTTCTTGTGCGTTGCTTGCTATTAAAACGGCATCATCAGCATATTTGATGTTGTCTATGCTGATTCCGTTAATCTTAATTCCGCCTTGGACCTCGTCTAATGCTTCTCTGAATATAGACTCCGAATACAAATTAAAGAGTAGCGGTGATAAGACGCACCACCTGTTGACTCCACCCATTTCTCCCTGAAGGCATTTATCTCGTTGTTCATCTAGGCTCTCCCTAATATATTCCATTTTTAATTTATCCATTTCAGCTAATCCAATCATTCATCTAAGGTTTTTATTACGACACGATTTTTTTGTTTTTTTAGATTAGTTGGATCTGGTCATATAACCTCCCATTCAGCGGGAATCTGATTTGCAAAGAACCGTTTGATTAAGTAAATAAAATACTAAGTCAATAGAGTTATACTCCATTCATTAAATTGAAACTTCTCTAGATTATAAATATGAGAATTATGGCAACAACCTCTATTTGGACCGCACTCGAATACAAACTAGTAATACATAATAGATTAAATCTCATACACAAGTTATTACACTAACTGGACAAACAACGTTCATTAACGTTGCTATACATAACATTCAGAAACTGAATATAAAGTATAAAGAATAAATGTATAAAGTATACAAAGATAATCTCAAAGTATATAAGTTATGAAGTACAAATAAGAGGACAACTGAGACGAGAAATTATTTAAAGGATAGTTATTATCATATCAATTACTACATTACTCCGAAGAGCCTCCTGGAAACACAAAACAACTAGATCCTTGAAAATATCTATCCCTGATTTAGATACGAACAATCCTACATGAGAAGTCCAGTTGCACTAGGAAGTTTGTAGAAGACTAACGTACCAGGTGACCTATTGCTCGATATCTGAGATGAGTAATATCGAATACCTGAGATGAGTGAATTTTCTCCTTAGAACAAGTGAATATCATAGGGTTTAACTCGATAGTAATGATAATACTGAAATTGTTTGCGTCAAATATTGATTCTACGTAGTGTTTCCAGAGTCGGGATTTATTAAAGATTCGAGTAATAAATTAGACTTGAACACGGCAATATTTGTACAAGTGGGGCCCGGTAGGTCGGCGAGTAGCTACTTCCATTTTATAGAGTGAAGGATCGCACTTCGCACCCCACCACTTGCTAGGAAACTAATGGCTTTTAATAAAAGGCCCGACTATAAAAATGTTGATTTATTATTAGTTTGGGCTATTACTGTTCACAAATTTTTCCTCGAATTCTAATATTATGGGAATGCATAATTAAAACATTTTTCATCATTAGTCGCTGTTCCAGCTTTTAATACAAGAGATAGGTAAATGTCATCCAAGTACCTACTATCTCGCTGCTAACAAATGGTTGGGTGGCACGCTAGCGCTTTTTAGAAAGGTCTTAATTGATTTCGAAAACACACTCTATATTTTTTCGAGTTTTTAGCGATTCCGTGATATGTGGAACGCTAATAAAAGTTACGTTTACATATATATATATATATATATATATATATATATATATATATATATATATATATATATATATATTATTATAATCTGCCTAAGTTTAAATTAAGTTAAATTGAATTGAATTAATTAAATTAAATTAGATTGAATTTCTCAGGGTTCTTTACTACAAACGAATATATTTTAACTTCAATTCGTGGCTTCTAGTATTTTCTAGATGCTGGCTTTCTTTAGGATAGACAAGGAGAATAAATATTATATACACAATTGAGGAGTTTGCTGTAAGAAGGGTGGAGCTCCATATTTGATAATTGTTGGGAAATTGAAAAAAAAACTGTTTTTTAATTAAAGTTTTTATTTTAACCCGAAAGACATAATCAATCGATGACAGATTTAGTCAATACTTGAGACTATTTTCAAGTAGATAATTTTTAAAAAAATAAGAAAAAAAATTGAAAAAAAGTTGGACCTGCATCTTTCTTGCACCAAACGGGCAAAACACACGGGCAAATACATCCTTCATTTATATACCTGGTCGTCATCATCCATTCAAGATGATTCAGTTTTCTGGTTCTCTGCCATGGCTGCATCACTTGTGAAACAGGTGTAAAAAGCCATTTGGTCCATAGGAACGAATCGTGCTGCCAACTGCATTACATCTGCATATTTGGCTTTTTTAACAGGTCTAGGATTGTAATAGACAATAATATCAGAAGAAACTGAGAGGTCGCTGTCAAGGTTTCTCAAGATTTGGAATAAGTGAAAACTCGGAAGACCAGTAGATATACTGACTTTAATACCGTCTAAATGTTTATTGCTGCGCTGGAAAATTCGGTATTTGGAAATCTGGAATCTTTGCTTTTCGTCATCTGAGATAACTTTTTTAAAATGTCCTTTATAGTGACCACTAAAGTTCAGGATCATATTTTGTTTTACCAGAATGGAAATAAACTGTTTGGACAATTATTTAACAAAATCAGCATATTGTTGGGGGCTAAAAACGTAGTCCTTCTTCCTTAAAAACTTTTCAATAACTCCAAAGTGGCGATCACAGATAAGAAAGCTATATCCTGGCTCAAGAAAGCGATGCTCTATCTTGTCAATAGACCTAGTTCTCACCAGCAAATACAGAAACTGAATCATTACTGAGTTTTTGTTTTTTGTTTTGTTTTTGTTTTGTTATCGGAGAATAGGTATAAAACTTTAACATTTTTAGGGAGTATATTTTTTATATAGTGGTGCAAAAATGACACTACCTCGTTTGGTGACTTTCGAATCGTAGTTTCATCATACATATAAAAGTGTGCTTGATTTGTCTTACCAGAATGGATGCAGAAGTTGTATGTAAATAACTGGCGTTTGTAGAAAGCTTCCCTAGCAGGAATTTTTGGAAGTGGAAGGTTTTGTTGGAAGTCAAAGGCTTGAACCTCCACTTTGTCGCTATGCTTGCATAATGTGGTTTTCTCCTTCAGCTCCTTGAAAAATAAATCGGCGTTAATTTCATACAACTTCTTTTCCGCTGTTAAAACTTTTCATTCGTTTTTGTCGAGGTTCACATCTTTGAGTTTGTTATCTAAGATATCACATTTTTTGCACGTATCTGATCGAAGTGAGCCAAACCGGTAGTTAAAGTTTTCTTTGAAGTATCGATAGTAGAAGTCATAGGGAACTTTGGGTTTATATTTAGGATTGGTAACACTTTCTGGTTTGTAAAGTTCCAAATAGAGTTGATGCATCTTCTTTACATTTAGATCTGGAGATAAATAGAATAAACGAGATTTGTTTCTACTATAATGCGATTTAAGCCTTGGAAAGCTCTGGATGTGCATGTTCACATTTTTGAGTGTTTCGTTAAATATTCGGTTGAGTCTATTTGTATGCTTTCCTTTGTTACTAGGTGGCGCTGCAATATCTCTGTCACGGAAAGTTTGAGCAATGAGATCTACACGTTTCCTTGATATGCCGTGGATTGAACCAAAAGCATGTCAACTCGTTTGAATAACTTACCCAGCTTTATAAAGTATTTGTGTGAACTAGTCTTTTTTCGAGTTCTTTGAATAGTAGTAGTTTAAATCAAACCCTAACAAATAGGTATTTTGCAAATCTTTGTCACATATTTTGTTAAACTTTTGTAAGACAACTTTTCTTGTTTCTTCGTTCACATTCTAAAAACACTAGTACCTGCAGTTCCAGTTCGATCCAGTTAATCTTGGTCCCTTCTGTATTTATTTCTAGTTTGTATTCATTTTCCCTTCTGCAATAGCTTTTTTTTTCATATTTCTGTTCCCGAGAGTGGGGTTGGCACTTTTTCTATTTTTGGTTACAGAAACCACTGGGGCTCTTCCGTGGTCTCCATGTTGAGAACAGGTTCAATGTCTTGTTTTTTTACAGAGGTGCGTTTATTCTTTCGATGCTTCCTCCTAGCTGAAGGTCCTGCGACATCACTATTAAAACAACTTTCATCAGAGCTTGTAGGTTCAGAGTCTGACTCACTAGCTATAAACAGATCTGACTCGGATTCACTCATTTTTACACGACGTTAAATTTTTACACGAACAATTTAATCGCATTAAAACGCACGTCACGTAGTAATGATGGCGACTAATAAGTCAAAACAAATCAGCTGTCCCTGCCGGCCCAGGGCCAACAGAAGATGACTTTGCATTCCACGAAAATGCAAAACATTCACAATCGTTTGGTGCAAAAAGGATGCAGGTCCGGAGCTGCACCCTTCTTACACCAAATGAGTGAAGAGGCAGATTCATAAGGAAGTATTATTCCTTTATTTATTTTCAGATCTGCATCGTTCTTATACCAGTCAATCCGCCAATTTTTTTTTTAATTATGGCATATGTTTCCACCTAAATATGGAGCTGCATCCTTCTTACAGCAAACTTCTTAATTAAATTTATGACCTTTTTTAAAAAAACATTTATTTTAATACCATATAGAAATATAAAAATTATCTTATCTACTCCGCAGAACAAAAGAAAATTTAATTTTGTAGGAGAAAACCACAGGAGAAAACCTGGCCAAAAATCCGACGGAGTAAACCAGCGGGAAAAAATCCGGAATCTAAGGTGTTAGATACCGTGCTGAAGGATGGATGACCACACGATACGTGGCCATGAACGGTTCCCTCGGGGCACCTGGCGAACCCCCGTTGTAAACAGCCTTACCATCACATGCGGGGCTCTGTGGTGGCGGAAAAACCCATTCCCTAGCTACTCGTGGGATCCAAATGATACCGAATTTTTTTACAAAAACCGCGGGCGACCCGAGCGGCAAATCGGGAAGGCATACAGACTACGCCAGGAGGAGAATTAATTCTCTTCCTGACGAAAATATATTAAAAAGAAAAGCATCTTACGACAAGTTTGAGAAAGAAACCTACAAAAAGAAGACATGCAGTGAGGCTGTGGAACTATTAGATTACCTAGAAGATTTGGGAAAACAATTTAGCAGATTTACAGGATTAATTCAGGAGTTCCCAAATACGGCGAGACCTATTAAGGAACTCTATAGGCATCTGATCAAGAGGCATGCCCTCCAAAAAATGGAGCATTTCAAGAAGTGGCTACACATAAATTCGACTGAACCTATAGAAAAAATGATGGTAGACACGGACACGCAGTTGGACGCTGATGCCAGTTCAATAGCTCAGAAACCCGCGACTGCGGAATGTGGCACCCAGACGGACGCGTGGCATGGCCCTCCCAGGGCAGTCAGGGTGACGAGTCTCGAGGGAGTTAACACTTTTGCTAACTTCCAGAGGCACGCTCTCTACGACTGGCCCGAGAAGGTCTTCAAGAAAACAACGATCGAAGTTCTGAACCCGCTGGACTCTAAATGTAATATAAAGGTCGTAGCCCTGGAACCTAACGACCCTAAAATGATGTTCTCCATACAGAGATTGTATCGAGACAGGTACCCAGACTTACCAACCCTCGAAGGAGACTTCGAGGTGTTGGAAAATTCTACTACTGTAAGAAGGGGAGGGGAGAGAAAGACTAAAGTAGAGAAAGTTATCAAGCTGTTGGCCAGCACACCCGAGCAACTCTGGCACGCTCTCGAGCGTGTCAGAGACGAGATAAAACAGGAGGACTCGGTGGCTCTGCACCATGTTAGTTACATGCAAGTGGTTGAACTACGCAAGATGGCTGAAGTGATATTCACTAACACTAAAGGTACGACGGTACAGATCTACACCACGGCCACGCGGCGAGAGAGGCCTACATATGGATTCATTGTATCCAAAAAAGACTCAACCTACTCACAACTTCTGGAGGGGGTGGAAAAAGCAGTAGGAGACACGCAAGCTAAAGAAGCAATCCGAAGTCTACGTAGCACGAGAGACGGAAATCTGTTGATAACAATAGATAAGGACCATGGGGCGGCCTCAATGATCAAAAACGTGATAGCGAATAAGGAGAGTGGACTGACAGCTAAACTCGTGGGAACTGAAAAGCAGGCCATTATTCACTTAAGAGGCATGACGGCGAACACGGAGGAGGAGCACATTAAGCTTGCGATTCAAAGAGAAATCGGCAGATGGGAGCCAAACTTCGCTATAAAGCAGATCCGCCCTATGCGCAACAACACCAAGGCAGCCACGGTCACCCTTACCGCGCAAGCGGCAAGGCGGATACTAGACCTAGGACACCTGAAGGTTGGCCTTGCACGGTGTGAAGTGGAGCGAAGATATGTCGTTAGGAGATGCCAACGCTGCTGGAGCTACCAGCACGACGTTGCGAGATGTGATGGCCCGGATCGTACCGGGCTCTGCCATAGATGCGGAAAAGAAGGCCATACTTTTAATACATGTAAGGAAGATGAGCACTGCGTTGTATGTAATGAGCAGCATCGGATAGGTAGCGGCAAGTGCGCGGCCTTCCGCGAGGCTCTACAGAGAACAAGGATGGCGGAGCAAAATAGAAACATCGAGGCCCCTCCCCCACAGGCACATCAGCCTCCCCCAACGACAGAGGTCACCAGCATGGAAATTGCCCAAGAGGTACCCGAGAACAATGAGGTAAACTTGACCGAGAGGCCTACGGACCCATCTCCCTCCGCAGAGGAATTGAGGAGAGTGGATGATGAGGTATTCAATGGGGCTGCCCACTCTACACTTATGGAGCAGTTTAGCTCTCTTTGCGACAGTGCCGCGGGAGATATCGCACGGGTCAAACCCCCCACTCGTTCGCCTACTCCGCCCCCTCCTTCTTCGGACGGAGACCCAACTGCCTCCACCCCTCAGACACTATCCCCTCAGGGTAGCGTCATAGATTTGCGCGGATAGACGTAAGGAACCCCCCTCACCATGTGACCTTACTGGCTAGTGGTATAGACTCTAAAAATGGCTTCGAACGGGTTAAAAAGATTAAAGATACTGCAAGTAAACATCGGACGGGCCAAGGTGGCACACGACCTGATACATGCGAAAGCCTTGGAGATAAAAGCAGATATCATTATAGTCCCTGAACCAAATAAAAACATCGTTAAAAAATTTGGTTGGGTTGCCGACACACGATCAGATGTTGCCGTCTACCTGGTGAATAAGAGTGTGCATATAAAAAAGGTCACTAAGAAGGAAGGATTTATCAAGATCAATTTGAATGATGTGGCAATAATAGCCTGTTACATTTCTCCAAACATTAACACTACACAATACCAAGATAAGGTAGATAGTATTATTGAGGCGTCACTTGTAGAAAAATACTTCATAATCGTTGGTGATATAAACGCCAAATCCATTCTATGGGGGTCCCCAAGAAATGACAATAGGGGGGAATTATGGAACGAATGGATTTCATCGTCCGACTTGGTAGTGTTAAACAACGGTAAACACACTTTCGAAAGAGGAGAATCACGGAGTCACATAGATATTACCCTAGCATCAAATAATTATGCAAACAAAATTACAAATTGGGATGTACTAGACGAGAACATGTTTACTTTTCATAAGTACATCTCCTTCGAGATAGGAACAAAGGTCACAACTAGGAACGGCAGAAAAACACTCGCTTTTAATAAAGTAAGATTTGCTGAACAGACCAGAAACTTACAAGAAGAAGCTACCGACTTTCCCACCTTTAGAAATGCAATAATACGAGCACACAAGTCGAGCAGTAATAACAAATATGTCACATATACTGTACCATACTGGTGGAATGACGAAATACAGCAAAAACGGACAGAATGCCTTAGACTTAGGCGAATCGCGCAGAGGAATAGGACCCAGCAGATAAAGGACGAGTATAAAAGCGCCAAAAATGAGTTAAAAAAGACGATTAACAGGGCCAAGCGCACATGTTGGAAAAACCTGTGCGAGGCGCTGGAGAACGATGTATGGGGTGATGCATATAGAATAGCCACCAAAACGCTGAGGTCAGAGACCCCGTACAAACTGTGCGATGATAAAAGAAGGGAAATTGCGAATACCCTTTTTCCCTCAAAGCAGAACACACACTTCGTACAAAATGAACATACCTGTCCGAATGGCGTCAGTCTCGCAGAACTCACCAAAGCCGCAGAGTCCATCAAAGTAGGTAAATCTCCTGGACCAGACCGTGTGCCACCAGAGGCGATAAAATTATTAACCACATTACAACCGGAAGCGGTTATAAAAATCTTCAATCAGCTGCTTACAACACAAGAATTCCCTGACGAGCTCAAGCGTGCGCGACTCACATTAATACTTAAACCCGGTAAAGATCCGGACGAAGCCAGTTCTTATCGGCCAATATGCCTCCTTGACTGTTTAGGGAAACTCTATGAGAATATCGTCAAAAATCGCCTTGAAGAGGAGTTGAGAGAAAAGGACATTATCTCGACTAGACAGTACGGATTTAGAAAAGCAAAATCGGCGGTAGATGCGGTTAAGCATATCACGGACACTGTTAAGACCACAAGAAGAAGATGGGCCGCTTTGATAATGTTTGATGTGAAGAATGCCTTTAACTCCGCCAACTGGGCACACATCATACGAAAATTGGAAACTGCAGACGTGTCGGGATATTTAATAAACATTATAAAAAGATACTTAACCGACAGATATGTGTCAGCGGCTAGAAACGCAGAGATTCGATTAACAGCTGGCGTACCGCAAGGATCCGTACTAGGCCCGACATTATGGAATATACTTTACAATGGGGTACTGGACATCGACTACGGCAGAGATAGCATAGCAATAGCCTACGCCGACGATCTAGCTATCTTAACGATTAGTGACATGTATTGGGAAATTGTAGATACGATAAACGACTGTTTTAACAAGGTAAATAGGTGGATGAAAAATAATGACCTAGAACTCGCAGGCAGCAAGACCGAGGTGGTCATTCTGAAGGCTCCAAGAAACGGGCCAGATCTGATCTTTCAACTAGGTAGCAATGAGCTGAGACCAACGAACTGTGCTAAATATTTAGGCATTGATTTGGACAGAGGCTTAAGATTTACGAAACATCTTTCGAGAGTGGTTAAGAAGGCGGACAAACAAACAGCAGCCATCCAGAGAATAACACCTAATATAGGAGGTCCAAGCAGCATCAAGAGAAGACTATATCTACATATTGTACAATCGACCCTCCTATACGGAACCCCCGTCTGGATAGATGTACTAAGATATCAAAAATATAAAGATATGATAACAAGAGCACAACGTAAACCCCTACTCAAAGTCATAAGCGCGTACAGAACCACTTCTACTATAGCCCTACAGACAATAGCAGGTACGATCCCCATCCATCTCCTAGCCAAGGAACGGCAGATGCTATACGAAAACCGGAATGGTCACTTACCTCTGGTAAGGGCGACCATACGAGAGCAGATATTAACAGAATGGCAAACGGAATGGGAGGCACAGATTACGAAAGCTCAATGGACAAAAACGCTAATCCCAGATGTGGTTGCGTGGTACAACTGTAAATTTAAGCGGGTAAATTACTATTTTACACAATTTTTGACAGGACATGGGTCTTTCAGGTCTTACACATTTAAAATAAAGAAAACCAACGATGATAGGTGCTCTACATGTCATGAGAGAGACGACGCGGAGCATTGCATCTTTCGGTGCAATGTTTTCGCCCAAGAACAAAATAGGCTGCGGAATAGGTTAGGGGATATAAGGCCCAATAACATTATACATATAGCGCTGCATAGTAAACAAAACTTTGAATTTATAATAGACCAGATCACGCAAATTATGAAACGAAAGACCATCCTGGAAAGAGCCGAACAAGATGGGTGAGGAGGGTCTCCTCTCGCACCACCTAAGGGACCACTTAGAACTTTTTTCTCCCTTCTAACTTATACGCGATACGTATGTGGATACCGCGGAATCAGCATAGCAGACGCAACATAGGTACACATACCCCTACTCTTCAGGGTACTCTACTATTCCGAATAAAGCTTGATCAGGATGTTAGAAGTCCTCTGAATTCTTTAGGAACGATAGTCCCCTTCTTCTCTATCCAATTGTTCCAGATACATACAGACTCCTTTCATATCACATAGTCCATAGTCAACCATGATCTTCAAAGGACGTATACTGCCTTTCCCAATAACTACTAGTCCTTGAATTATTGTTCCGAATCAGGAACCGGACCTTCCTCTATGTGCTGGCCGCTCCTAGGCAAGCAGCATAGGATAACTTAAGACATCATCTGAGAACGTATCTTTCAGGCAGCGCAGGATATCCCCATGTTTCGTTCTCTAATGAACTCGTCCGGGGATATCACGCGTCGAAGAGGGGGTGGTTTTAGTTGGTAGGCGACTGGTCAGGGGGGCATGCGGTACATATAGTCCATACTCTGGACTGTATGCCCTAGCATGTTTTCCTCTCTGGATCGAATCCAACAGTACTAGGGACACCTTCCCTAGTCGGTTTTGAACCTTTCCACCTCATTCCAAAAAAAAAAAAAAAAAAAAAAAAAAAAAGGGTATACAACGGCCGTTTAAGGGTTAACCATCTGCGAGAGCGGTGGACAAAATTTGCAACACATTTTTCAAAATTAGTATATCGTGATGAATAAAGACCAAACTTCAATTTTTCAAAAGTTTTCTTGTAGTTACGTAACATATCTCGATATTTAAGTCCACACTGGTTTGGGCACTCATTACTACAGCTGGAGCTTATTACATACCAATAACTTTCAATGCGAGTTGTTTCATTAACTAATACTACACCTTTTCAGAAAAGAAGTATTCACGTTTGATTAACGTTTCATCCCGTATTTCTCATTCCCTAGGTATACAGCAGCAGCAATATATTCAATATAAGCTTAAGTTCAATTCAATTTCAATGAAATAATAAAGAGGTATTTTCGTTGCAATGTGTTTACTAGCGATCTGAGAAATAAATCTGAATCTAACGAATTTAGAAATTTAGCCACAGATTTGTTTTAGTTTCTACTTCAACATTAATATAAATAATTTTATGAATGACAGTTATTTAAATTATTGCAATCGATTTAAATTAATTTATTTTGGTTTAAATCTATCTGAATGTATTATTGAGACTTGTTTAGAAGTTAATATCTAAACCGACGTTAACTTTAGCTCCATAAAAGGAATGAAATGGTTCTCGAAAGGCAACATTTTAAATAAAGGGGAATATGTGCGGGTAAAGCGTTAGCAGTCAAACAAGCAACATACTATATAATTTAACATTTCTTAGAATGTAACCGGGTTAAACTAATAGTAGTAACCGTTGGTTTAAGTAAGACTTCAATATATTTTAACTGAAAGGATAAAATAGTAGAAAATAGGATAAAATTAGTAGTATCTCAATAGACAATAATGTCATGTAGTTATTTAGAATAATTAAGTGTTTTTGGATGTACCGTAATTTTTAAATTTTTAAACATAAAATAGGTTTTGTATATTGAAAAAAGATGAAAGACTATGATAAATTTTATCAACATTATAATACATCTTCGTTGATACAATCTCATTAAGTTTCTCCCTGATGAAGGACATAACCAATGTCCGAAAGCTTGGAATAAAAATTTAAAAGAGTACACGTTTCATTTTTATTGCTGCAAACCCAATATTTAACGTCTACTTCTTTATATATATATATATATATATATATATATATATATATATATATATATATATATATCCACTGCGTGGCTCTTTCGACATCCTCTCTGATGTCTTCTCTAGGCCTTCCGACAGATGCCTTCTATAGCCAGACACTACTACACTGATCACTGATCACTTATCACTTATCAGTAATGCATTTATTAGTGATCCGTTTAGTAGTGTCTGGAGGATCGGAAGACTGAGACATCGGAAGCCCTAAAGAAGACATCAGAGAGGATGCCGAAAGCTCGGCACAGTGATAATCGACGCGGTTTAACCCGTAATCCTGTTGAGTTAATATTAATTCTTGTATTAGTGTTATTAGCTTTAGATTTAATATATATATATATATATATATATATATAAAAATATATATTAAAATATACATATATATATATATATATATATATATATATATATATATATATATATATATATATATATATTAAACATATGCATATATATTTAAGTTTCATTTTTTTATTTGACCCAAAACGTTTTTCAGTAACTGTTTCCTAACGTATGGGAGCAGGAAGTCAGAGAGAGCTAAATATAGATAAAAGAATAGGTGGAGAAGTTTCAACGCTACTCTTTAGCACCGTCTTAAAGTACTTAAAATAAATAATTATTTTATCGAAAAAGTTACAAACCTTTTAAGTTGGAGAGTATTGCATGTTAGAAATAAGCAATTTTAGTAATTCCTTGAGTCTGCTTTGTTTCAAAAAGAGTCGGGTGTAGTTTGTTAGGTAAAGCCGAAAACAAGTAAATAAATCAAACATACATTTTCGTTTGATTGCTTTCCTAGTCTACATTTTAAAGTCAATCAGAATAAGTGATTTGGCCAGAATTATATACTACTTCTCGAAAATTGCAGTAAATTAATGGTTCATTTAAGAACCAGACCACTTATCTACCCTACAGCGCGAAAAAATCCATCAGGTCACGCTTTCACTCTAAATGGGAGGGAGTTAGTTTGGAAGATTTATATTTGAGAAAATCTAGGAAATTACGATATTTGCAAAAAGCCAGCAGGGATTTGTTCCTCTGCATAGTAAAAAACTAGTTGCAAAATACAAAGGTCAAAGATTTAAATACCTAAGAAAATATCTAAGATTTCTAAACAGATTCAAGATAAGTAGTCATTATCAACGAGTTAATGCCAATTTACATGTCAATATAATATTGACTGTGAAAAAGAAGTCAAAATTTAATTAATCAAAAATAAGGGACTTCATTGCAAAATACCATCATATTCAACAGTAATTACCGAAACAAATATTACGTTATAAATTTGTAACAAAGTAACTCAAAAGGATAAACTTCAAAAATAATTAAATTTATTGTTTTTTTGCCTTTTCTTATCGTGGGATCAGAATACTTTCTTTATTGGACATGATTGTTAACTGTTGCAATAGCTATGTTGACTGTACTTTTTGAGCTCCTTTGTTTGTTGAGTGAAAGTAGATTATGAAGCTCATACTGACTTAATGGTAGATACCATACTGCTTCAAATGGCCATACATATTTGTAATTTGTAACATTTTTAACACAATAGGGCCATTTTCAATGGACTTACCTCATATTTGGTTTGAAGACGACTCCTGAAAATTTTCAAAGAATTTTAAGTAACATTATAAGAAAATAAAATCTTTCAGACTTTACAGTTAATGATTCAGATGACATCCTATTTTTTTCCAAAAGCTTTGATGAACATATAATGTATTTATCAAAATTATAAGAAGCTAGAAAGTTGCTGAATGCACTTTTGCGAAAAACTCTGTAAAATACTAAGGTCACATAATAAAAAATAATTCCATTACGCCTGTAGAAGATTATCTGATTGTCGTAAAAAAGTTCCATGGTTCACAACCAAGAAATAAATTACGTCAATTTTTGAAGAAAATAAATATTTATCATAGGTTTGTTCAAGGCATCGCAATTATTTTGGACCCACAACACAACTTATTAAGAAGAGATGTGTAATTCATCTGATCGAATGAATCTCAAGAATCTTTCGATACAATACAGCCATTACTTTCTTCGGAACCAATTTTAAGAATTTTTAACTCCGATTTACCGATTGATATATATATATATATATATATATATATACAGATAATAGCATCAAAGAAGTAGAAGCTGTATTGAAAAAAAATAATGAAAATGGATATAGTAAGCCAGTGGTATATTTTTAAAAAGAATTATTAAAAAATCAAAAGAAAAACAAAAGAAATAAACCTAGAATATTTAGCCCTAAAAAATGTGTAAAATATTGGTAACATTTACATCTTGGAAAAGAGTTCATAGTATATTCAGATCACAAACCTTTAGAAAATTTAAAAATAAAAATTAGAACTGATGAAAAATTGGAAGGTTTGACATTTTATTTATCTCAATATAATTTTAAAGTAAAGTATAATCCAGGAAAATGTAACCAAGAAGCAGACTGTTTAAGCAGAAATCCAGTTATAGAATCCGGCTAAAATACAGGTGAAATATTAAAAGTATTAAGTTTAATTAATCTGAAATATAGAAAAAATTATCAATTTACGTGAAGTCTTAATTAAAAATATACACGATACTTACTACCACTCAGGAAAAACACAGATATTTAATAAAATAACACCATTTTATACAACTAAACATATAACTACTTACGTTAAGAAAATGTGTGATTATTGTGATATCTGCATCATAAAAAATAAATCAAGAAGTAAATCTACATATGGTTTAATGTCGCAGTTAGGACCAGCGACATATCCATTTGAAATTGTTTCGATTTTCGATTTTCGATTTCAACAAAATAATATTCTTAACTTATCAATAACCTTCTATTAATTCCAAAGAATTCAAAAATATTCTACGACACAATTAATTTAAAATGATATTCAGTGCTGTTGAGTAGCCTTTTTGAAACGGTATCAATGAATGACTAAACGAAACATTGGTTAATAAAATAAAATGCAAAATAAATGACAGTGATCTGAAAACAGCATGGACAACAATTGCCCTCGAATGTGTACAAAAAATATAATGAGACAGAATATATATACAATTAGAAAATTTGCACAAACATCGACACACACTAGAAGGAGAAAATGTAAGCATTCTGCATAATGAACTGAAATCTATGGTTACACAGACAGATCTCGAAAGAAACCGAAATCTCGAAAGAAACACATTCATAATAAAAACCAATTCGATATCCATAGGAAGGAAATTGAATTAAATGTTGAAGATTTAGTATATGTGGAGAATGGAAACCGTCGAAACAGAAAGAAGTTAGATGCACTAAGAATATTACCATATAAAATATTAAATAAAATTTTCAATTTAATCTACGAAGTTGACACTAGGCATAGGAAAACAGAATCAAACCTTTTTCATATCACTATAATTCTTCCAGTATTGAAAGAGAATATTCACTAAAGAGTTAGGCTAGATATGGTTTATAATGGTTCTTGTCCAAGGGGGCGGGGTTTAATTTATGTAACTTATACTCAATTGTTGAATACCACAATTCTTTAACTCTGTAAGCACTGCTCTTTTTGTGTCGTCTTGTAGAACGGGCTAACTTGAAGATATTTAACAGATCGTTCTTGGTAAAAATGGCAACACTTTTCTTGGCAGACTCAATGGCATTGTGCATTGAGTCTATCTCAATGTACGAATGTCTTTTCTCCATAAAATTATGCTGCAAAATCTCAATGTGGGTATGTATTACAACATACAAAAATAATACGGCAATGAACTGATTTCGGTTTTGGCCGCTGTAGGTGTCAGAATATAAACTGATCTCTGTGATGTCTTTTGGCAGAGTTTTTATCCACTTGATCAATGCTGTTCCAATTAAGGAGCTGCCACGTTGACCATTAATCTCTGTCCATGCATAACAGTACGCATTATTTGGAGGTGCCACTTCATAGATTGTAAAGTTGCAAGCACACAATTTAAGAGAATAATTGATTCGTGACATATCTGAGGATGGTATTTACAATATACTTTGATCGAACGAAACACTTAAAAATATTTGTTCTTCAGTTGCTCGAAGTTTGTCAGATTTTTTTGCCTTAGCTGCTTCGTCCTTTCTTTGTAGATGTTGTTATCATCTTCTTCACCAATAGTTTGGTTCTTGAACTGGTTGCAAATTTTACACTGGTCTTTCTTGGAATTAAAAAATAACATATTATAATATTTTCCAAGATAAGTGACTTTACTAACAGGAGCTTCGTCTAGACCTTTGCTCTGTTCTATATAAAGCTCAAATATTTTGCTGATGGACAAATTGGGATCAAAATATAACCCATTTGAACTTTTTCGACAATAGTGTGATTCCATACTCGGAAAGCTCTCAATGTGCTCCTGAACTTTCTGTACAAGTTTATCTAGAGTTTTGTTGTACGCAGCATGCCTTCCACTTTTATTCTGCGTATTAAATAACCCATTTTCATCTTTGCCTTTTAAATCATGATCCACTGGACCATGACTACTGCACCGAGTTCTTAAGAAAAATTTTCTGCACCATCGAATAATGCACTTTTTTTAAAATGGAGTTTGCGGCTAGATTGTTTTCTAGTACCTGTGCCGGTACGAATTCTGTAAACTTTTGGCAAGTAACTTATAACACATAATAAAATAAAGTCTTTTTGGCGTAAGTAATCAAGTTTCCAATAATTTGAAGAAATAGAAATTTTGTCCCTTTTAGTAAATTTCGAAGTGCACTTAAACTTGCAATTATTACAATTCACAAATTTTGGACTTTTGGCGGGTTTTATTTTGTTTTTGATATTGAACAGCATGCACAAACTTTTCTCCTTAGCTACGTTTCTTTTCGATTTTTCTGGTTCTGACTTTCTCCAACGTGATCTTTTCTTTCTTAGGGGCTCATCATCTATTTTTCGTCGCTTTAGGTTCATATTCATCGCTGCTCTCTAAACCTAATTCACTAGTAGCTTTCGATTCACTATACTGTTAATAATTACCTTTTTGAAGATAACTTGTAGAAAGTATTTTGTTATCGATAATTGCAGTAAAGTTTTCTGAAGATTGAAGCTCTGCATATGCTGCGCCTAAAATAAAATGCAAAAGTCAAAAATATTGAGGTTTCAGTTTAAATATATGTTTATTATCAAACGTACCATTTACCATAATTATGAGCTAGTAAGGGAACTATTCAACAATGGTCTAGCCACAAGAAGACTAGATAGAACCTGGCCCCAAGATCTACTTCAAAACTAAACCAAAATAGAATAAGGTGATACATCATTGGAAGTCTCTCCTTCACGCGCAAAACCTGTAACACATTTACTTAATACTCTGTAATGATGTAGATTGTAAATAAACATATATAATAAAAAAAATTATCAAATTTCTACGTAAGCGTGTAGCCTTATAGAAATAAAGGAGTACTAAAATAGGTAAAGAGCAATAAATACTTAATTTTAATATTTTACTTAACATTCAGCAGTCACATGTTCTTCAATGCTTGTAGAGTATTTCGTTATCGATAAATGCAGTGAAGTTTTCTGATGATTAAAATACAATGTAAAAGTAAAAAATCGAGAGATTTCAATTTAAATACATGTTTATTATGAAATTCCTACTTAAATGTGTAGCTTTGTAGAAATAAATGAGCACTGAAATACATAAAGAGTATTACGGAAAAACCTCGATTTCGTAAGAACGACAATAATTACTCAATTTTAACATTTTACTTACTTTCAGCAGTCACATGCTCTTCAATACTATTAACGCATAAGGACACTAAATATTATTTTTTTATTATTTTATTGATAACAGCATCAACCACTTTGGGTTATTAGCTGTACTACAGTTATACATAGTAGTTTATTACATAGATACTTAAATCTAAAACAGTATTTTTGATTAATTGCTATAATTGCTATAGGTTTACAATAAGGTTAAAATGTCATATTTTACAAAATTGTAATTAGGGTTTACAAAATATTAATAGTTACAATTTGTTTAAAACATTATTATCTTTCAGGTAGTTAAACATATTTGTAAATATACAATGTGGTCCTTAGACTGCTTTTATATTGTTAGGTAGTGAGTGCTTTTGTCTTTCACTGATATATTTAGTACACTCTTTAGTACACATTAATGTCGCAGTTACGTAAGTTACAAAAAAGGCGATTTTATTTGGAGATTAGGTAGCTGTGAGTTAGTCTGCTATGACCTATCCGTAAATGGGTTATAGAGCTTAACAAACAGGTGGCGATTTAAATATATCTCGCACCAAGATTCGGTTGAGGGTTTTACGATGTGTAGAGTCGATTGTGAAAGATTCCATTCGTTTTTCTAGTCAATTTTTCTTTAAGGAACGATTAGTAATCGGAAACAGACACTAAGTTCACTAACACTAAAGAGGCATTGTGTATTGCTTCCCTGGCATGAAAATCTGCTTATTCGTTTCCTTGAAGTCCAATGTGTGACGGAACCTATATAAAGCGTACTTACTGCATCGCGTTGTTTAGTAAATGTAATTGTTCTTTTATTAAAATACCTATGAGATTACCTGTATAGAACTGTTCTATCGTATATAATGCGCTGAGAGAGTCGGTAATTATAACAGAATTTTAAATTTTTTGGGTACGTATATAAATAAGGGCTTGCAGAATTGAGTATAGTTCTTTAGAGTAAATACTGCAACTGGAAGATAATTTGAACTGTAATACAATGTTCGGAGTTATAAGTACTAATCCCACACCATCAATAGTTTTGGATGAATCTGTATATATATGACAATGATCTGGGAAAGAAGCAAGTATGTTGTAAAATGATTGAATAATTGTTGCATGGGGGGTCTCTAGCTTATTGTATTTAGAAAGAGTTAGATCACATATTGCAGGAGGAAAGGTCCAGGGGGAGGTGTGACTGTATTTGTCTGATCAAAAAAATTTGTGAATTAAATATTATGAAGAGAGAGATATCTTCTGATTCTCTCGTAAAATGGAAGGTTCCTCCTTTTTTTTATTTATATAAGTTTCTTTCAAACGTTCAGCGATAGTATGATGGAAACTGGGATGCGATTTTATCGCACATATGGATGATGCGTATGGTTATGATAAGTACATTCTTGTAAATTTTAAAGGTGATTTCCCGGTTAAACATTGTAAACTTTTAATGGGGCTCTAATGGACCTTTACAAAATGCTCCTGTAGCTATTCTTAGTGCTGTATTTTGTATGACTTCTAGTTTCGCAAGAAGAGTCTTCTTTGCAGATGAGTATACAACTGATCCATAATCGAGTTTTGATCGTACTAGTGATTTGTAAATATAAATCATACTTTTAAAATCTTAGCACCAATTACGATTGCACAATGTTCGCAATAAATTAAGACCAGATTGATAAGATTGCTTAATCTGCATAATATTGTGTTTTTAAGATAGTTTCTTATCAAAGATCATTCTTAAAAATGTTAAGTATTCCACAATAGTTAAAATATTTCCATATAACTGAAGATCTGGTTTGACCAGAAGTTTTTCTGTATAGAAAGAATATTTTTTCCTCTTGAATATATAACCAAATCATCAGCGTATAATCTTGCCTTGACAAGTTTTGGAAAGTTTTCCAAGATTTTGTTTATTGCTACTAAGAATAGTGTTGAACTAATAACGGATCTTTGAGGTGGTCCATTTGTTTGATCTTTAGTGCTGAATTTTGTACCATTTATCTTAACTTTAAGTTGTCTCTTGCTAAGAAAATTATGAATAAAATTATTAATTTATTATTTTCCAAAAATCATCTTAGTCTATAATTCACCATTTTTTCTAAGGTTTTGCACATTGTATTGGTAAGAGAAATTGCCCTACATGAATTAGAATCAATTCGTGATTTATTTGGTTTAAGTAATGGAATTATTATCGCCTGCAGCCATTTTGTGGAAAACTCAGTTTTTTTCCAAATTCAGTTGTATAGGTTAAGAAGATATTTTTTTCCATTATCTGATAGATTTTGTAAGAAACTAACAGGAATATCGTCTAGTCCTGGCGCCGATTTTTTGCTGGTACTTAAAGAGTGATTAAGCTCTTCCATGGTAAATGTTATATTAAGAGGATTATCTTCAATGTAATCAAAATCTATTAATTGATTTTCCGAAATCATCTGAGTATTGATAAAATCTTTAGAGAAGGTATTGCTGGATTTCATTTCAAATTGTTTTGCTAGATGTTCTGCTATGTCATGATTAGATGTTACTATCTGTTTATTTTTGCATAGGAATGAAATTCTTTTATGTGTATTGCTTCCAGATATTTTTCCCATACGGTGCTTATAGGCATATTGGTAATAATAGAAGACATAAATTCTTGCCAAGATTGTTTTCCATTCTTTTTAGTTATATATCTAGCTTGAGCCCGTAATTTCTTCTATTCTATGGTATTTTCAGGTGTTTTGTGACGTTTTAACTTGTTAAAGGATTGTTTATATTTTTTTATTATGTCAGTACATTCGGCGTTTCACCATGGCAATGAATTTCTTTTATCTAAAGTTTTTGTTTTACCTATATTTATGTCTTTCACCAACAAGATGGATTAGTGATATAAACGAATTTAGAAGTTCATCTATGTAATAATGTCCGGTGACTTCTTTTAAGGTATGGTAGTTCTGTTGGACATACTTTTTGAACAAATACCAATCGGCTTTCTTTGATTTCCATTTTGGAATTTGGGTTGTATTATTATCTCCATAATTATTATTGAAAGACATTTTAATAGGATAATGATCACTTCCATATAAAAACAGGATTACATCCCAGGAAAACTTTGGTGACAGGATTACATATTGACAAGTCGATAGCTGATGAGGTACCTATATGACTATTATATCGTGTTGATTGTTTATCATTCAGCAAGTTTAGGTTTTTAAGGTAATTATGTTTTCTAAAATCTAAATTCCTTTGTAATTTATTCCGAGAGATTCCCATATTGGATTTTGAATATTAAAATCACCAACAATTGGCGGGTGTTGGGGAAAAGTGATATAAGTCGAAAAATGTAAAAAATGAGTTAAACATAGATACCACTTTCAAATGCATGTATCTTTGATAGGGTGAAGTGATATAAGTCAATTTAATAAGCAAGCAGGTGTTATTTGTTTGCGTTACATGATATAAGTATTTTTAATATCATTTAATATAGTGAAAAATGTTATAAATATTCTTGTACTATTTGTTTTGCCTCCATCTGCCAGACAGGAAAAAAAATTATAGAGAAAACTGAAATAAGTCTAGTTATAATAGTCTTCCCTATATAATGTTATGATTAATATTTGTGAATAGTGATACAAGTGCAAATATATCAAAAGTTATTGGTAAAATATGATTGTGAATAAAGGTATATGTAAAAATATATCACTATTCTCATTAAAAAATATAGGGAAACACATTATTGTATACAATATATACAATATATTGTGTATACTGTATCTCTAAAAATTTTAAAAATTAATGTATGTAAAAGTTGATGCTTAACTTACATACTCAATTCCAATTTCAGATTTCTTATCATTTTATACATAAAATAATATATTTTCGGTTTTCTCTAGAGGGGACCGAATTTCCATAAAAAGCAAAAACCAATTTTGACGTGACAATTTCATTTTTCTGGAAAAGAAATTGACAAAATTTTTTAGTTTTTCAAAAATTTGATATTAATCTGGGTTTTTAGATGAAAATTCCATGATGGGCAATGCGGGTGTTTTCCTTGAAGAACCTGTCTTAGCAGATAAAGATAATATATCAAGTCCTGCACCTTCACTGTCCTTCTGTGAACCGAATGTTCGAAAGACTTTGGAAGAAGTTATTGATCAAGTATGTGGGATTGATGACGACGACAAAGGTTATCTGGAATATCCAGGTAATGAGGAGGCGTTTGATGATAGTGACGCGGACCCAGATTATATACAAGAAAGTGATACCGACTCCGATAATGACATCCCAAAGAAAAAGCTGCAAAAAATACAACAGCACTTATTGCACATGAGTCAGGAAGAGAAATCTTAAAAAATAAACCTTGACGAAAATCGCTAAAACAAAGACAGGATAACTGAAGAAAAACGACAGGAAATTTTCAAAGAATATTGGTCTTTAGCGAGCTTTAACAAACGCGTGTCTTTTATAGCTAGGCTTATAACAACAGACGGAAAGAAAACCACAAAACGTAAATTAGAAAACAAAAAACATAAAAATAGGCTTCTGAAGAATACAAAAAATGGCTACCTCACGAGAAAACCCCAGTATCGAAATTCAAATATCAAGAAGTATTCCATTCCATGGAAATAAAAATCAAACAGCCTAAAAAGGATACCTGCGCTACATGCGATAAATATCATATGCTCCTGAAAACAACTAAAGATGCACAATAAATGCAATAAATTCAAAATTTTCTTGATAATCACCAACAAGAAGCATCAAACGCTTATGAGGCTAAGCGTATAGATAAAAATACTGCTTTAGAAAATGGATCAAAAATCATTGATACGTTTGATTTGCAACAGTGTCTCCCCACACCTGATCTTTAGACTTCAATAGCATTCTATAAAAGGCAGTTGTGGACCTTTAATTTAACATTACATAAATTTAATGATAATCAAGCAATGTGTTTTATGTGGCATGAGGGCGTAGCTGGACGGGGTGCAAATCAGATTGCGTCATGCTTATACTAGCAGATTTCACATATTTCACCTGAAATAAAAGAGATCACCTTATATTCTGATACGTGTGCAGGTCAAAACAAGAACTCTTTTCTACCTGCAATGTTCATGATGGTTTTAAAAGAGAATCCCAATCTATCATACATTAACCACAAATTTCTCGTTCCTGGTCACACCCACATGGAGTGTGATTCAGATCACGCAATCATAGAGAAAAAAAAAAGAAAAGATATCCATGTTCGATAGAACCCCCAAGAGACTGGATGAATTTGGTAAGATTATGTGGAAATAAGCGAACTTTTTTAGTTACTGAAATGTGCAGATCGGATTTTCTTGAGTTTTCTTCTTTGTATAAGAATGTCCTTCAACAAAGAAAAATTTACAACTTAGGAGAAAAAGTCATGTGGAAACAAATGAAATGGTTGAGATTTTCACAGAATCCTGGTGTCCTTGAATACAAAAGTAGCTTAAATGTAGACGAACCATTTAAAAGCATATGGTTTTTAAGAAAAGGTAATACGTGGCCTAAAAACATAAAAATTCCTCTGTCATATAAAGGTCCCAATCTAATAAACATCGATAAAAAAAGAACTTGGTAGAGCTATTGCCTTATATTTCAGAAACATTTCATGATTTTTATAGAAATTTAATTACGAAGGAGGATATACCAAATATGTTACCCGAGGATGAAAATAGTAGTGACGAGGAGAGTGTACACACAGAAATTGAAATTTTTAAAAATTAAATAAACTTTTACGTTGTATTTGACCATAAATGTACCCCCTTAAGTAAACATAAAACTTTTCAGTTTCACATTTTTTTTGTTAATAATTGTGAAAAGTGATATAAGTCATATTTTTTTAAACAAATTGTACAACTGGGTCCTTTTTACTAGTAGATCTATTTTAATCCAACAAATTTAAAGCCATTTCCAAAAATTGTTTAACGAAAATACCTTATTTGTATCCGTAACAACAATATTAAATTTGAAAAAACTTTAATTGCGTTTTTCTCGAAACTTAAAATTTAGACTTATACCACTCTTCTCCAACACCCGCCAATTATTCTGGGAGTGGAAATTTGATTTAATACATCTGAAATATCTGCTTCTCTGATTGGTAAGTCAAGTGGAATATATACATTACAGATATTTATTTTTTGTGGAAAAGAAACCCTACTCCTACTGGATACTCCTACTACTTCTAATTTACTATTGATTAATAATGCTTCCGATACATATTTTTGGTTAACATATGTAACAACTTCTCCACTAGCAATATTTGCGTCGTTTCGGTTTTTATGGAAACAAGAATAATTCCTCATGGCATAACTATACAGTCCTTTAAAGTTTTTTTCTTCTAAACAAATAATCGATGGCGAGATTATTGAACATAAATGTTTAAGCATTTCTAAATGGGTATAGAACTCGTTAACATTCCATTGAAGAATTGGATCGAAGATTTTAGTTTATTTCTTGAGATGAATTTGTTGTAGTATCACTGTCTTGATTAGCGGCATCAGCTAAGTCTAGCATTTTTTGTATTTTATTTATTATTTTAGTGCATTTGATCTTCATGATTTTTTCTGTAAAATACGGCTTAATTGTTGTTATTATATTCATAAAGTTAAGTATATCCGATTTATATGTTTGTAGTAAGCTGAAGGGATCAGACGAGCTAGAATAATTTTCAAAAAAGTCAAGAGTTTGTTCATATGTTAGGTTAAAATTATTTGACATATTGTGAAATATTATTTTGATTGGCATCATCATTTCCTGAATTGATTGGTCGTTTCACGTTGCTTTTTTTGTTTCTTTTTGAATGGTTTTGGAATTTTAAATTCATTATTTAATTCTTCAGTGGGAGATGGAGTAGTATTGATTTTAGAAATTGTTCTCTTGTTTATCGTTGACTGATCTTTAGATAAACAATTAGTTTCTATAAGTACGGGAGGTAATAAATTCGTATCTGTTTCTTGGTTAGATGTAGGTTCGGTACTAGAATTACTGACGGGAAGATCTGGTTTAATTTCTAAGGGTGATTTATTAGACTGGGAGGATTCTTGTGATTGTTGTTGTATTGGCTGTTGTGGTTGGTGGACGATAAGAGTGGAATCATTTTGTGGATTATGACTCGAACAATTTGCCTTAATGTGATCTTTTTTTTTTTATTTAGAAATTACAGCCGCATCCACCATAATGGTTATTAGCGGCGGCTACAGAATTACAAAATTAGAGTGTATAAAATATTCCTATAGATTTTAAGAAATTTACGATATTAATAACAGAAAAATTAGTGCCTAATAAATTACTTAAACTGTTAGGTATGTTAAATGTAAGACGAAAATGGGCAAATCTATGACATTCAATTAATAAATGGTTAACGGTTATTTGTACATTACATGTTTCACAAATAGGTGGATCACTTTTGGACAGTAAATATGAGTGAGTAAGTCTCGTGTGTCCAATTCGTAATCTAGTTATCACCAATTGTTCTCTTCTGTTCCTGGTTGAGGGTTGCCAAGCTGTAACGTCATTTTTAATTTGCTTCAGTGATGTTTGAGAAGATTGCCATTCGTTTTTCCACTTGCACAAAACTCGATTTTTTATAAAAGCTTTTATATCACTCGCGGTATTTCGATTCTCGGCTTTTTCTATATCGGCACATTTAGCAATTTCACTCGCGCACTGGTCCGCACTTTCGTTGCCAGCAATGCCAATGTGGGATGGAATCCATATAAATCTGATACTCCTAGAATTTTCTTGAGCCTTCATGAGTTCTAGTTTTATCAGTTTCTCAAGGGGACCTTTAGGATAGATCTGTTTAAGGGTTTGAAGGGCGCTTAGTGAGTCACTTAAGATAACAGAGTAAGGAATGTTATTAGAATTTATATGCATGATAGCTTTAAACATTGCATAAAGCTCAGCGGAGAAAATCGAAAAGAAGGTTGGAAGACGAAAATGATATGTATCGCTTGGAGTAACGAATGCAGCACCTACTCCTTTATCACACTTAGATGCATCTGTAAAGATTTTATAGCTATGTTCGTAATGCTGACGGAGAATTAGATCTAGATTATTCTTAATCTCTGCGTAACAGTTAATATGTTTGTTGTATTGGGTTAGACAAGTATTTAAATTTGGGGTATTAATTATCCAAGGAGAAGGGCTTTTAATATTGATTGGAAAGGTATTTGGGAATTCTATATTAAGACATCTCAGGTAACACCGTACTCGCTCATAGTAAGGCTTATGTTTGGTACTATTGGTAAAGAGATTTATATATTTATTAGTGAACGTATTATTAAATAGAGGTTTGTTTACATTTGAGGCTATTGACGTTGCGTGTGAAAGTGTTAAGGAAATTCGGCGGTGATATAATGAAGGCTCCCCACTTTCAGAATATAAACTTTCCACCGGTGACGTTCGAAATGCGCCAAGAGAGAGTCTAAGTGCTGTGTTGTGAATAGAGTCTAGTTGTTTTAACAATGTGGGGGAAGCAGAGGCGTAAGCGATTGATCCATAATCAATTTTTGATCTAATTAGAGTTCTGTAGATTGTAAGTAAGGTAGAGAGGTCAGAGCCCCAAAATCTATTTGACAGTGTTCTCATTAGGTTAAGTTTCTTATGACAAGTCGGAACTAATTGTCTAATATGTTCTTTCCAAGTAAGTTGATTATCAAACCACATACCTAAGAATTTTACACATGATTTAAAGGATAGCGATGTATTGAAAAACTTGAGATTGGGATTATTTGAGAAGTTCTTTTTTGAGAATACCATACCAACGGTTTTTGTAACCGAGAATTGAAAACCAGTATCGCGAGACCACCTTTCGAGTTTTTGTAAGAAAGTTTGCAAAATTGTTGAAGTTAAATTAATATCTTTGCCTTTTACGTAAACCACCAAGTCATCTGCATATAAACGTGCTTTTAAAGGTTTTTTGAGGTTCTTGATTATGTCATTAATAGCAATTAAGAAAAGTGTAGGACTAATAATTGAGCCTTGAGGAATACCGTTTTCTTCCTCCTGCATTTCGGAATAGAAGTTGTTAACTCTTACACGAAAAGATCTGTTTTCTAGAAAGTTCTTGATAAAATGAAGGCAATTTCCACGAATGTTCCATGACTGTAACTTTTTTAAAATGTTGAATCTCCAACATGTATTAAATGCTTTTCTTAAGTCAAAAAATACTGCGATACAATGCTGTTTTGTTGCCAGAGATTCGTGAATATCACTTTCCAGGTCCAATATGTTGTCTATACCGGATCGGTTTTTTTTTTTTTTTTTTTTTTTTGGCTTAGACTTATCGTCATACAGCCAGACACAAAAGGACTAAGACAGTCATCATTATAATTTTTACCTAAATGCCCTATCAAAATAAAAGATTATTACATCGATATTAGGAGAACAGGGACACACTCTTCTCGCCTAGGGACCTATCAAGGCATTTATTTATAAAAGACACAACAACACTAGGTCACGGAGAGGAGGAAGTTATACAAATGGTTTAAGACAAAGGTATCAAGATTAACTAAATAATTTTTAGAGAATTATAATGATAATTTGCTGTCTTTTAAAAATTTAATTAAGGAGTTGTAAATATCTATAGAGCCAAGTGATAATAAATATAGTATATTCCAAGGAGCTGCTATTTTATATTTTAATAAATCATTTATAAGTTTGGATGAGTAGACTCTGTTTTTAGAACAACCAAAAAATATATGATCTAAATCACTTTCCTCTCCACAATGCTCACATTTGTCATCATCCAACACCTTTATTTTAAATAAGTGCTTTGGATAACATGCGTGTCCGAAACGTATTTTAATAATGGAGGTTATGTGCCTCCTGGAAGCTCTAAAAGACTTGTACCAAGGAAATTTGGGAATATCTGGCTGAATTATCGAGTATCTATTTTGGTTCACAAAAGAGTATTCCTTCCACTGGTAGCTCCACTCTCGAAGTAATGTTAACTTGCAAGAAACAATACTGTCAGAAAGCGTTACTTTATGTAGAATACCAGTATCGGTTAAAATGCTTTCTTTGGCTAATAAGTCGACATATTCATTATGTTCAAATCCTGCATGTGCTTTAATCCAGAGAAAATGTACATTGATTCCTTTAGTTAAAAGAGTTTGAATAATATGTTTAATTCTATAAATGTATAGGCAGTCTTGTAAGTTAGGTGGTCCATATTTACCAATGGATTTTAACACTGCTAAGGAGTCCGACAAAATTAGAATATGGGCAAACTCAACTTCAGCTACATATAATAAAGCTTCATATATTGCAATAGCCTCTGCTGTATAAATCGAAGTTTCCGGGTTCAGTTTGAATTTCTTTTCTATATGTTCCGATGGTATAAAAAAAGCGCATCCGGTTCCATCTGGAGATTTAGACGCATCTGTATATAGAGCTATTGCCTCTTTGTATTTGCTTGTTATAGATAGAACAATATTTTTATTTAAATATATATTTTCACTATAATTTGGTACAATAATATCTGTATGTAAAAAGAAAGAAGAGTAATTTTTGAATATGTAGTTCGTTCTATCTATATTTTTTAAAAGTGCTATATTTTGATTATACGCTTCGCAAAGTAAGGGAGATTTCTTTTTTTGCCAATATTTATTTGTCAGGTCATGGCAATTCAAAGTGACTATTTTTTCGTATAGAGATGAGTTCAGTAAGTATACTTTCATTAAATATTTTTTGGACAAAAACCTTCGTCTTATATTTAAAGGAGGTTCTAAGGCTTCCAAATATAAAGCTTGTACTGGAGTGGATCTCATGGCTCCTAAACATATTCGTAAGGCTGAGTTCTGTAAAACGTTGATTTTATTTAGTAGTACATTACTTGCTGATCCATACAAAACACTTCCGTAATCCAAAATAGATCGTATGTAAGCTTTGTAAAATAATAAACTTACTTCAACATCCGATCCCCACCAAGTTTTATTAATTGATTTAAGAAAGTTTAATCCCTTATTGCATCTGTTCAACATGTCATCAATATGTAACTTCCAGGTCAATTTCTGGCCGAGTATCATTCCCAGATATTTAATTGTGTTTTTAAGGGAAAATTGGTGCCCACCTAAATTGATTGTACTAGCATTAGGAAAGTTATGTCTGGTAAATAAACAAACTTGTGATTTACTGCAGGATAATTCGAAACCATTTTCTATAAACCATTTTTAATGGAATCCGTACACTTCATTCAGGTTTTCAATGGATTGCTGATATTTTTTGTGTTCTGTATACAAACAGAAATCGTCAGCATATTGTACAATATTGAATGCAATATTAGTAATAGTGATGTTGTGTAGATCTGCTGTGTAAATGTTAAACAAAATAGGACTCAAAAAGGAGCCCTGAGGTAATCCTTTGTTATTAAGTCTAGGTCCTATAAGAGTATGATTGTCTTTTAAATAAATTATCCTATTTGTGTACAAGTCCACAACGTTAGAAGCAAACTGCGCTGGAATATGAAAAAATTTAATCATTTTTTCTTGGAGAATTGTAAGAGATACCGAGTCGTAAGCACCTTCGATGTCTAAAAATAAAGCAGGTACATAACTGTTCCTGGAAAAACTATTCTGAATGTCTACAACAAGTGTTGTTAAGGAATCGAAGGTTCCATAACCTTTCTTAAAGCCATGTTGGTTAGCGGGTAAGAGACTTTGATCCCTTAGCCACCAATCTAACCTAATTTTAATCATCCGTTCAAGAGTCTTCAATATACATGATAATAATGATATAGGTCGATAAGCTTCAGCTAATTTAGGGTTTTTTCCCGGTTTGGGAATAGGGACAACTATAATACGCTTAAAATCGATTATGCCTTTACCCTCAAAAATTATCTGGTTAAATATATTTAAAAGTAATTCTTTTGCGTTATCTGGCAAATTTTGTATCATAGGATATTTGACTGCATCATATCCTGGTGAGGTACTAACGCGATTATCAAGGGCAAACTCTAATTCAGCTCTTGAGAAGGTTGTTAAGAGAAAATGATTCTGATCAGATGAGAGAGTTTCAGATGGTATTACATCTATTTGGTTATTTACGTAAGGTGGAGCTATTTTATCAAAAAAGTCATCTACCCATGTGTTACTTAGAGGCAATGGAAAGTTAACTTTTTTCCTGTTCATTTTCCTTGCTTGGTTCCAAATACGACTAGATGGAGTTTGTTTATTTAATTTTGAACACCATTCAACCCAACTTTGTTTGGCCTTTAATTTTAGGAATTTTTTGACACGAACATTCACTTCTTTGCATTTACAAAAATTTTCAAGAGAAGGATTTTTTTTGTAGTTTACTAATGCTTTCTTTCTTTCCGCAACGGATTCATCACATTCCGAATCCCACCACGGAGCGGGAGTACATTTACATTTAAATGATTTATATTGACAAATTGATTGTTTAGAAGCTTCATTAATACAGTCAATAAGGAAATTATATTTTTCTTGCGTGTCTGAGTAGGCGTGAGGGTTGTTAGTTAATAAGGTTTCAATTAACTGAGAGTATAATGACCAATTGGCTTTTTTAATGTTCCACTTACTGCTGGGATAAATGATATTCGCATCAGTTCCCAAGATATCGATTACAACCCTTATAACGAAGTGATTTGATCCCAAAGTATCAGTATCTACAGACCACGAAATTTTATCAAAGAGAGATGGTGAGCAAAATGTGACATCAATCATGGAATCTGTGTTTCCTGGTCTCGTTTGGCAAGTTGGTTGTCCATTATTCATTACCACATAATCTAGATTCTGAATTGTCTCCACAATTTGATGGCCTGTTTTATCATTTTTAGATGAGCCCCACAGAGAATTATGTGCGTTCATATCTCCTCCAATGATACAAGGGTGTTTTAATTGAGAAAATAACTTATCCCAATCTTCGGTGTTAGTTTTAGCTTTCGGACACCTATATACAGAGAGTAAAGTTAAATGACTTTTGTTATAGTTGATTTTAATACCACAAGCAAGCAATTCTTTATTATAATTTTTTTTAATTTTTATGTTTTCAAAGGGAATACCAGTTTTAATTAAAATAGCAACTCCGGAATAGCCGTCATCCCGATCTTCGCGTATCACATTATAACCTCTATAACTATAAACAACATCCCGTTTAAACCAAGTTTCACTTATTAAAGCTATATCAATATCTTTGGTTATTAAAAAGTTGAGAAGGCTGTTTTTGTTAGCAACAGCTGATCGAGCATTCCATTGTATTATTTTGAGTTTAGCTTTGAAAGTAATTAGATTAGTTATTTTTTAAAAATATTATCTAAAACATTATTAATACCTTTGGCTAACATATTGATATCAAGTGACTTTGCCTGTTCTAAACTGTTAGAATATCCAACATAAAAAGTGGATGTTGTTCTATATGAAGTGACATTGTTGACAGTGCAATGAGTAATGTCATAAATAGGTAATAAACTACTGTCAGTCAAGTTTTGTATTGTTCTGTATGTAAGAAGGAATAAAGTATAATTGTTGATGGCCAGACGTTTATTAGTGCATATTTCCTAAAGTAGGTATTTCCTTGTCTCTTGATGTCTTCAAACTAGAAGGAGGACTTCACCTAACTTAAATTATAACAGGTTTTGGGCCCAATCCACGTGTGAACTGTGAACAAGTTAGGTTCGTACTTCATTCAGTTTTGTTTGTTGTTATTGTCGGTGAATAAAATATGGCGACCAGCAATAACGATTATAAAATTCAAGTTGACAAACTCGAGGGTCCTGAAGACTGGGCGAAGTGGAAATGGCACGTTTCGATGTTATTACGTTCGTATGCACTTGAAGACATTGTAAACGGTATGTGTAAGTGTCCTGAGGTTAGTGAAGATTCAACTTCAGCGGAAATACAGAAGCATCAGCAATGGTTAAAAGACGATGCGAAAGCGGCAAGTTTGTTAGCAGGTACGCTAGGAAAAACTGTTGCCGAGCTCGTGTTGACGTGTACTCACGCTAGCGAAATATGGGACAAATTGCGTGCGAGATTTGAACGTAGCAGTACGCAACGGTTAAACATGTTAATTGAAGCCTTTTTTAGAGTTCAACGTGATGAAAAAGAAGATATTAGTACACATGTTGCGAAGTTGCAGAAACTGTTTGTAGATTTAAATGATGAACTGCAGAAGCATGATGAAAATGTTTTATCCGAAAGAATGTTAAATGGTCGGATCTTATCAACTTTGGGTAAGGACTTTGATAATTTCAAAGATTTGTGGGACACGATACCATCAAAGAATCAAACTTTGAATTTACTGATTGAGAAATTGTGTACCATTGAATTACGTGACCAAAGTACTGTAGAATCTTTTGCATTTGTTGCACGCAATAGCCCGACAGAAAAATACAATCAGAACCAAAGTATGAAGTCAAAGAAAAATGTACATCGTGCAAAAGAAAAATTTCCATGTCACAAATGCAAGAAACTAGGCCATTGGGCGAAAGAGTGTCCGTTGAAAAAATCAGCTGAGAATTTAGGTAAGAAGAAAAGTAATGATACTGCTTTTTTGTCTGTTGTTTTAAGTGCCTCATCTAACAATTATATTGAAGCTGGAAAATGGTATTGTGACAGTGGAGCCACAAATCATATCACTACAGATAAGCAATATTTCTCATCTTATACAGAATTTGCTGAACCAGAAAGTATATCACTGGGTAAGAAGGGTGTATGTATGTTAGCCCATGGACAAGGAACAGTGAAAATTCAAACGCATCTGAATAATAAATGGAAAGGTGCTGACTTGAAGAATGTTTTTTATGTTCCCGAAGCAAGTGCTCATTTGTTTTCTGTGAAAGCTGCTGCACAAAGGGGTTTTATTACAGTACTTGATGAAAAAGGTGTAAATATATATGATAAAAACACTTGTGAATCTGTAATGACTGGGTACTTCAAAAATGGCCTGTATGCACTTGATATACGTGTTATGAAACCGACAAATCCCGTTCAAGTAAACTTAGCAGAGTCAACAGATATGTTGCAAGTGTACCATGAAAGATTTGGTCATCAGCATAAGCAACACGTAAAGAAGGTATTGAAGAAAATGAATATAGACATTGATGGGTACAAAGAAAGCTTTTGCGATGGATGTGCAATTGGAAAAATGCATAGATTGCCATTCAAATCTAGGATCAATCGACCACAAGTCATTGGTGAGCAGATCCATGCAGATGTGAATGGGCCCATGTCTATAGAATCACTGGGAAAAGCACGTTATTACGTATGTTTTAAAGATGACTTTAGTAAATTTCGGAAAGTTTTCTTTATGAAACACAAAAGTGAGGTATGTACTTTCTTAGAACAATTTTTAAATGAAGCTAGTACAAATGGTCATGTTGTAAAGCAACTGAGATGCGATGGAGGGAGAGAGTTTGACAATAGAAAGGTATCTGAACTTCTTGCGAAGAGAGGTATAGAGCATTGTATCACTCCACCCTATACACCTCAGCAGAATGGTGTTGCTGAAAGGGAAAACCGCACCATTGTAGAGTGCGCACGTTCCATGTTAAACACATGTAAGTTGTCCAAACAATTGTGGGCAGAAGCATGCAATACTGCAGTGTACATTCTGAATCGTACAGGAAAGTCATCAATTGAAAGTAAAAGTCCCTATGAATTGTGGTATGGAAAGCCAATTGGAAGCTTGAAACATTTAAGAATATTTGGCACTGAATGTTATGTTCACGTTAACAAGAATCTTCGCAGTAAATTTGATGACAAGGCGATACATGGTTATTTAGTTGGTTATGTGAATGACAGGGATGGTTTTAGGATATGGATTCCATCTGAAAGAAGAATCGTATCGAGCCACGACGTACGATTTAAACCTGAGGTTATATGCAATTTGCGAATTGTTGAAGCCAAATCAGTGAACCAACATCAGTCGGAATGTTTTAGTGTGAATGAAAACTCCGAAGAAGTAAAAAGTGGTATCGGTGAAATTGTGGAATCTGAGAATATAAAAAGTGTAGAAGAAAGTGCGAGTGAAAATCAAGAAGTGAATAGTAGTAGCTAACAATGATATTCAATTAAAATATATGTCGGCGAATGAAATGGTGGCTGATATGTTGAATAAGTCGTTAAATTCAAAGAAATTGCAGTTAATCTGTCAGAATTTGAATTTAAAATAATGTTTATTTTGTTAAGGTCTATTATTTAGCTTATCTACTTTTCATGTTGAGGGAGAGTGTTAGAATATCCAACATAAAAAGTGGATGTTGTTCTATATGAAGTGACATTGTTGACAGTGCAATGAGTAATGTCATAAATAGGTAATAAACTACTGTCAGTCAAGTTTTGTATTGTTCTGTATGTAAGAAGGAATAAAGTATAATTGTTGATGGCCAGACGTTTATTAGTGCATATTTCCTAAAGTAGGTATTTCCTTGTCTCTTGATGTCTTCAAACTAGAAGGAGGACTTCACCTAACTTAAATTATAACATAAACAATTAATATTTTGAATAAAATCTGAGAAAAGAATTACTAAAGAATCTACTAATTTATTTTTCTCATTGTCTACAGTTGAAAAACTTTCCTTGTTTAAGGGTGGTAAAGGTTGAGATGGTCCAAATCTGAAAGGGATGTGAGGAGATGTAGGATATTCGGAAGTTGGAGATGATACTTTTCTTTTTTTATTTTCTCTATAATCAGTGCTTGATTTACTACAACTTGGTTGACTAATATTTTTGGTTTTCTGTAAATGAGGCCTCAATAGGTTGGAATAAGCAGGTTTATTAACTTCAGATGTGTTAGTTAATTTTGGAAACTCTCTATCTGAATTTGACAATATTTCAAATCTGTTATTACAAATAAGACCAGAAAAAGAAGAATCGTTTAAATTTTTGGCCTCCAAATATGAAATTTTATGTTCAATCATGATATTTTTTATTTTTTTTTGATGTTCGAAAAAAGGACAGTTTTTAGAGATCGATATATGCTTATCACTTTTACAGTGTATGCAATACATTTTTTTTTCATCACATGTATGTGTGTCAGTTTTTATTTCTCCACATCGTATGCAGTATTCCTGTGTACCTTTACATTGTCTAGAAATGTGTCCAAATTTGAGACATTTATAACATTGAGTAACTTTACCTAACAATTTTTCGACTTGAAAATATACATAATTAATTACAACATAGTTTGGTAAACAATTGCCTTCAAATGTAATTATAACATTACGTCTAGGTACATATTCTGTATTTCCATCTTTTTCTATTTTCCTGTGCATTCTTTTAATATCAATAATTTGTGAACTAGAGGTCATATATCTTTTCAAATATTCAATGTTATATTTGGTATCGACATCACGTATCAGCCCTTTGATTTCTAAGAGGTGATTGGGAATGTACGCCTTTAAATTATCGTCTTTTAAATGACTATTATTGACTAATTTATTTGCATCCAAAATAGATTTGAGGATTACTTTAACACGGTTTCTTCCTATACTTTTAATTTCCTTAATATTGTTGATCTTTAATTTTTGATGTAAAATATCACCCACAACCATAGGGTGCAATCGGCCTATATTCTGATCATTGGTCTTTTCAATATATACACAACAATTTTGAAAGTCGTAATTATTAGAATTAATATTAAAAAGTTTTACTTCCCTTGTAGCAGGAGAAACGGTGGTATTAATTCCTGTATCCATATTTTGTTCACTAACACTAACAACTTCAGCAGTATTTAGTTCGCGCATTGGCGTCTTATTGGTATTCTCCCCCATCAGGGGAGAATATTTTCACTTTTTATCACTATTTTACAATAATATGTAAATATTTTTAAACACCACGAAATTGTTTTTGTCACAAAAACTGGGAGCTTAATGACTTTATCGATAAACACGTCTACCCGGTATCAATGTATCGCTTTGACTGTTTAAAATTATTAAAAACTATAATTTTTATCGGAGAACTTTTAAATTCAAATTTTCACTTTGACAGTTATTTGACGTATGATCGGTTTTGTCGGAAACCATTTTGTTCGTTTATAAGTAAGTTCGAATTTTCTAGATGCCAAATCAGCCTTGAGTTAATAATTTTTTCTAGTAGCTTACCCATTGCACAAGTTAGGCTTATCGGTCTATAGGAATTGAGATCTAGACGATGATTCGAGGAGAGGGTATCTGTTCGATAAGGCTTTTTAAATCTTCATATGTAGCTGAAGAACTAGATGGAAGGTAAATGTTACAAATAAAAATTGGAACGGGAGCGGTGATCTCTATAACTATAGTTTCAATGTTACTATTGACAGGAAAAACATTTGCAACCAAAGATTTTTTGACAAGTGTAATAACACCACCTGAATAGAAATTATTGTCATGTACTCTATCTTTTCTAAAAATGTTAAAATATTTGGAATTATAGTTTTTTTGGGGGTTTAAATTTGTTTCTTGGAGACATATTATTTCGGTAGAAAATTCAGAAATAAGTTTTTGTAAGGTTGGGAGTCGATGGAAAAATCCATCTATATTCCATTGCAGTAGTTTAGTGAATTGTATTTATACGAAAAATATGAATTTACGGGTTAACCTGAGATGACTCGCCCTCGGATTCAGAGATGTCGTTACCCAAGTGTCGTACGATTTTCTTTCTTAAGAAGGTGATATAACGTTTGGTTGATCTTTTAATTGCGGATGAACTTTAGTTAACATATGAACTAATCCCAAAAGGTCAGAAGTAAACTCTTGAATTATGTTAGAAGGATCTTGCACGCCGCTAACATTGCTTAGAAGTAGATTTAATTGGTCAAAATTGAGAACAAATGTGGGTAAATGATTTTGGATAAAATCTTTGGCAGGTTCAAGGTCATATGATTTTGTTGATTTTATGCATGTATGCTCCTCGTTGCTTTTAACTTTCTTGGCTCTAGGTTTGGATGTAGGTACAGCAAATGATTTTTCTGTATGAGTTGTTTCTGGAGACGTAAGAACATCATTGATACTACGTTTTGGCTGAAGATCGATATTGATTACTTTGCAGCTTTCCAAGGTGTTAACTTCTTCTTGACCATTGGGATTGCTCAGATTATCTGCTAATTTTTCTTGGACGGAAATTTGTTCGTTTGATATGGATGTTGATGCAGGTTGAGGCATGATGTCAGGGGTGAAAGGAGTAGTAGATTGACTGTTATTAGAATCAATTAAATTTGTTGTTGATTCTAGTTTATCGGGACAGTTGGTGGCGATATGTCCAGACTTTTTGCAGTTATAACAGGCCATAGTTTCTTGAGATAAGAATATTCGATATGTTGTATTATCGAAGTCTAAGGTGAATGAGTCGGGTAAGGAGATATTATGGGGACTGACATATATTTGTCTTCTGAAACTTAAAATATGATTATATTCCGGAAGGGTGGAACTTATTTTCAGAAAAGTGACAGGAGAGACCATATTAAGTCCAATATTTTGTAGATAATCAACTAACAGACTGTGTGGTATTGTTGGACATACGTTTGAAAAAACAATACGTTCCGCTGGTGACATTAATCTTCTAGCTTGTACAATATTGTTCTGGATTTGTATGTGTCCATGGTTTTGCATGAATTCGTCCACGATTTTTTTGTTTGCAAGGTACATGCAAATCCGATTATTGGATAGTCGGGAGGAAAATATAATATTTTTGGGATGAATTAGGTTACCCAAAGGAATTAAGTAATCTTGCAGTCGAGTATTTTCTAAAGCGCTGAAGACAATTGCTTGGTGTTTTGAGGGAAATTGTGTAGAAGCTGCTGATGAATAGGTTTTATTGGTATTTGTCTGTAATTGCGATACTTGTGGTATGTTAGAGAGACTCTGAATATTAGGTTCCATTTTTGATTTTAACACGGAACATGTGTTTAAAAATAATACGGACCTGCCTAGTAATCAAACAGGTAGTAAAACTGGAATAATATTTCTTGAGTCGTATCTTATTGATAATTGTTAAATTAAAAATTAACCAAAAACTGGTTGATCACGTTATATTAATGAAAACTAATATGATGTGTTCACTTACTGGTGTTTTATGTAATTGTCACTTAACTATTTATAAATAAACTGTTATAATTACTGCATAAAATTTGCAAATTTGTTGAGACCAAAATAAACACGCCTTTCGGTGGCTCATTCAGGGCCGAACTCCCTTAATGTGATCTGTTTGCTTAAAAATAAAACATGAGGGTTTATCTAAACTTAAAAATATGCGATAGGAGGTTTATTTATACGTAATTACGAAGGAAGAAGGTAGGTCTATATATACAAGTGGTTGAATATATGTTTGTCTTCTAAAACTGAAGTCGTGTTGAAATTCGAGGAGCTGACTACTTATTATAAAGAAGGTTAAAGGTGACATTAATTTAAAACCCAATTTAATTAACTCATTTTCTATTAGAGTGTGAGGAATAGAAGGGCAAACATTAAATAGTAACAGTCCTTCGTTCGGAGTTATTGATCTTCGTGCTTTTAGATTGTTGCATTTTACTGTTATTTATTGATATATATTCTGTTATTTGGTAATCTTGATGAAAATAAAATATTCCGTGGATAAACAACTTCACCAAGAGCTATTAACTACTCTTTTATTTTAGTATCAGGTAGCGCAATAAATAAAATTGCTTGATTCTTAAAAGGAAACTGAATTGAAGTATCATTAAGCACGGCAGAGTATGATGTTTTGTTTTGAGATTATTGATCGTCAGTCATAGCTGTTGACACCAATTTTTAAGGTCGGATCTGATATCATTTGATAAACGTATTACTTAGTACCTAATTAAACTAGTTATAGAATTAGAAGTGATTCTGATAACAGGCCTTTCGGCTGCCACTTAACCTTACAAACGGTATACTTTAAAATGTTTTTGATATATAAAATAAGAATAACTCACTGTTGTATTCCGTAATTTAGCTGCACTGTATACGATCACTTATTGCTTTAGTTTAAGTTTATTTCGATATAGATTATTTTAGAAAAGACAATTTTTGGTGACTGAAATGTAAACACAATTTGTATTACCATGTTGAGGACAGGTCCGACTAAATAGTTTCCTCTGCTGGACATGCTTTTTCTTTAATATTTTACTGTTATTATATTGTAAACAGTTCCAAACCATAAACCAACAGTAGACAATAAACGGACAAGTGCAATCTGCTGACAGCCAAAAGTGACTAAGTTTACTTGGTCAGTTTTGTATGTAACCAAAAATTGTCTTATGCACATAGTTATTATAGGCAAGTTTTGTTTGACAGTAGTTGTATTGCATTTAAATGACTTGGTCAATTTTTCTGGTAGAACTATCAACTTCTTTTGGTAACTTGGTCAAGTTAACTGAAAACTGATAAAATTTGACTTGGTCAATTTTTGCAGTATGCCGACGATTTGTAAGAAAAAAAATGACGTCGGGTATCTGTAATTTGGGAAAAAATTGCAACTTTTTTAATTAGAAGGATTTAATTGTATATTAAAACATAGTTTTTAATTCCAAACAACTTTTCCTAATAATTTTCGATATTGTAAAATATAAACTCTTGTGCGAAATTCATATTTTTTGACATACTTACCTCGTATAAGATTGATACAATTTGATATTTACTGATTGTACATTGGTTGATCAAATTATTAAAGCCACCTAGTAAAATTTAATTTTTGTACAAAAAGGTTATATAATTGATCTGTATATTATATTAATGCGTTTGTTTCCATTTGATTAACTTTATGAAAGAACAATATATAGTCTGGCAATAGAGGCAATACAGCGGCCGTCACAATACGTGACTCAGATGCCATTGTTTGTCAGTGCTGTCCCGCCTAGCTTACAACTCGTGTGCATATTATTTTGTATTCGTAATGAGTTACAATAAATAATTTCAGTTTTAGCAAACATTGCATGTTCGTTACATCAGTGATACCAAAACATCTGGTGAAAAGCCAAAGACATCTCATCAAGGAAAATAGCGGAAATAAAAATTTTATTGTTGAATACTAATCACTCCAACAGAAAAATAGCACCAATTTCTAAAGTTTCAAGGGCAACTGTGGACTGTCTAAAAAAACTTGACGAAAATTTGCATTTGACCCCCCGGTGAAAACAAAAGTGTAGTAGAAAAAAAAATTAAAACAACACGAGATAAAAGAAAAAATTGAGATACTGTCTTGGCAAACAGAAAACAACCTCGAAGGATTTTAATGAAAATGATACAAGAGCCTGGCATCAATATTTCACCAAGGAGACCTCCTCGGTGAACATCTTAAAATTTTTATTAGAAATCAATAGAAATCAAAGGTTTATTTAGATACACTGCAAAATCTACAGGAGTTGGAACGCCGACATAGAGACGGAGTTAATAGAATTATCCCTGAAGTTATTCGTAATATGCAAGAAAAATGTGTTCGTCGATTTGCTTATTGTCAAGACACCGGTGATTGGTATTTTGATCATTTAGTTTAGCTGAAAAGTACTATGTAATAATTAATTCAATATTGCAGTTCGTTTATTGTAAAATTACTCTGTGATTAAATTAAATTATTTTTATTTTCCCTGTATAAGAATTAGTCCAGCCAAAGCCATTCATTGATATTGGGTAGACGTGTTTATCGATAAAGTTATTAAGCTCTCAGTTTTTATGGCAATTAAAACATTTAAATTTCGTCGTGTGTAACAATATTTACATATTGTAGTAAAATAGTGATAAAAAAGTGAAAATAGTCTCCGCTGCTGGGGGAGAATATCAATTAGAAGCCAATTAGCGAACAATAAATACTTCTGAAGTTGTTAGTGTGTTAGTGTACAATATATGGATACAGGAATTAACACCACCGTTTCTTTAAGGAAATAATATTAATTCTAGTAATTACTACTTTCAAAATTGTTGTGTTTATTTTGAAAAGACAAATGATTAAAATGTAGGCCGCTTGCGCCCTATAGCTGTGGAAAATATTTTTCATCGAAAATTAAAAGTATTAAGGTAATTAAAAGTATAGGAAGAAACCGTGTTAAAGTAATCCTCAAATCTATTTTGGATGCAAATAATTTAGTCAATAATAGTCATTTAAAAGACGATAATTTAAAGTCATACATTCGCAATCACCTCTTGGAAATCAAAGAGCTGATACGTGATGTCGATATCAAATATAACATTGAGTATTTGAAAAAATATATGACCTCGAGTTCACAAATTATTGATATTAAAAGAAAGCACAGGAAAATAGAAATAGATGGAAATACAGAATATGTACCTAGACGTAATGTTATAATATAATTATATTTAAAGGCAATTGTTTGCCAAACTATGTTGTAATTAATTATGTATATTTTCAAGTTAAAAAGTTGTAAGGAAACATTTGGACACATTTCTAAACAATATAAAGGTACGCAGGAATCTTCTTCTTCTTTTTCAGCCTTCATTTATCCATTGTTAGACAAAGGCCTCCTCCAATTGCTTCCACGCTTCCCTATCTTTTGCAATTCTCATCTAATGCTTTCCAGCTACAGCTGTTATATCGTCTATCCATCTCTTTTTGGGTCTTTTCACGCTTCTTTTAGTTTCTCGAGGTCTCTATAATGTCACTTTATGAGACCATCTGTTGGTTTCTTGTCTTGCTACATATGCTACCCATTGCCATCTCCATGTCGCTATTTTTCCCATGATGATGGTTATTTCGGTGACTCCTGTATTATGAAAGGATCCTTTGTCTTTGTGTACAACTTCGATATCGTTTTCACATTTTTACTAGCAATTTTTAAGCCACTAACATTTTTGAAAATGTTCATTAGCTTAGGTGTGGGAACTGGAATATAGAGTAGGCAACTATACGTTATCTTAGATTGTGGTAGCTCTGATGTGTTGTGTGTCAATGTCAGTGTCAGTTGTCGGACCTCATTATTATGAAAATTTTGGTTGTTAGAAAATTGCAAAGGAAAAGGAGAACCAAAAATGAGTTTATTCAAAAGCCCTGTCGGATAGGAGTTCTCTTGTAGTATAGATATCAACTTTTTTAGTCCCTTGTCGCTGAACTCGATGTGTGATAAGTTGATAACCTAGTTTAAAGGGCCACAACCAATTTTTTTTTCATCTTAGATGGATGTTGAGAATAAAAGTTTATGAAACGGTTACTAAAACAAGGTTTACGATACCACTCCGTCCTTAGCATGCCATCACTGCCACGATGTATAAGCATGTCTAAAAAAGGAATCATATTATCAGCCTCTCTCTCAACCGTAAACTTTAAGTGTTCACACTGGGCGTTAAAGGTGTTTAAAACATCAGTTACTTTGTTTTCAGGGACCGATAAAATCAAATCATCTACATATCGTTTGATAAAAGAATTGAAAAAAGGTATATTTTCTTTACACGTTCTTATAAGTTCATCCAAAACAAAGTTACATAGTATGGGGGATATTTTGCTGCTCATTGGAGTGCCAAAGATTTTTTTAAAAAAATTACCATTGAACAAAAAGATGTTAGAGTCAAAAACGAATGTTAAAATTCTTATGAAATCATCTAAACTGATCTTGGTATGCGGAGAGATGCTGTTCCAGTTATTTTTGATGCTGTTGAGAATAGCATCTAGTGGTAGGTTTGTAAATAGTTGTACACAAAGACAAAGGATCCTTTCACAATACAGGAGTCATCAAATGTTGTTTATTCTATACCGTGTGCCAATCGTAAAAACGTGTATATCGGAGAATCATCTCGTAATTTTCACAGTAGAGTGATCTCACATCGCAGCGACATAAAAACTAAAAAAATAAACGCATGTGCGCTCACAGAACATGCATTAACGTTTAAACATGAATTTAATTTCGAGGATTCCTGTATTTCTTGGAAATGTGTTTCATAAAATCCAATACGTCTTATACAAATAAAAAGTCTGACATAAATAAACTGAGCAACATTTATTGTTATTTACTGACAAAACATCAACAATAAAATAAAGATTTACTTTTACCTATACACACCATAATACACCTGCATACAAAACATGTTGCATACCATCAAGACAGGTTTAATATACTACTTCCATTAATATAACATGAAGAACACCTAATTACTTTTTAATCAAACTATTTTCATTTTTTTCTGTCTGTTCTTTATGGATCAGTTAAAACACACCAATAAAAGATGTCACAAACAAAATTTTTACTATCATAACTAAATTTTAAAATGTATTTTGTTCATTATTTTATATGTTATATTTTATATGTGGGTTATTAATGTTGAGTGTCATAGCTTTATATAAATAATCTCAACGACTAGTAAGTTGCACTGACAATTTGTAATATATTAAAGAATGTAATGTAATATATTAAATGTCTTAAAGAAGGAATAAAACAATTTCGAAAGCTAGACCAAAAGTCAAAAGAGTATTTCTGTAACATCCCGGCCAAACCTTCTGAGTGCAGCCCTAATAAATTGTGTTGTTAGGTTATTATATATATATATATATATATATATATATATATATATATATACATATATATTGTTCTACCTTTTCAGTAATACTGCGTACGATAGAGAGAAATAAAACTGATAAGCATATTATATCGATCTTTAAAAGCTGTTTTTTTTTTTCGAACATCAAGAAAAAAATAAAAAATATCATGAGTGAACATAAAATTGCATATTTGGAGGCCAAAACGTTGAGCAATTCTTCTTTTTCTGGTCTTATTTGTAATAACAAATTGGAAATATTGTCAAATTCAGATAAAGAATTTACAACATTAATTAACACGTCTGAAGTTAATATATCCTCTTATTCCAACCAATTGAGGCCTTATTTACACAAAACCAAAAATATTAGTCAACCAAGTTGTAGTAACTCAATCACTTATTACAGTGTAAATGAAAAGTATTAACTCCAACTTTCGTATACCCTACACCTTTCTCACACTACCCTACACACTCTCTTTCAGATATGGACCACCTGAACCTTTACCACCTTTAAACAAAGCAAGTTTTTCCAATGTAGACAATAATAAAAATAAATTAGTAGCTTCTTCAGTAATTTTTTTCCCAGATTTTATTCAAAATAAGTGTTTAGAAGAGACAACATCACTTGACATTAATGTATTAGCCAAAGGTATTAGTAATGTTCTAGATAATATTGTAAAAAAATAACTAATCTAATAACGTTCAAAGCTAAACTCAAAATAATACAACGGAATGCTCATTATTTTTGCACAATATTAACCCTAGAAAGGTGGACTATTATTTACTGACAGTTATGGTGGACTATCGTAATTTTTACGACATCTAACAAAAAATTGAAAAAAAAATACAAATATAATTATAAACACTTTTATTACAATAAATTAGAAAAAATGTAAGTATTAGTAAGTGGTACACATATAAATAAAGTCGATGTACACTACTCGTTTGCACACATTGTACATATATTACCTCGGTGTTCGCCACATATAGCGTGATGGCATTGGTTGCAATATGTGGTAGTCATGCGCCTCTTTTTACTCGGACAATGGAAACATGCCTTGCGTTTCTTTTTTTCAGGTAACGGACGTTCAACTTCTTCGGAAATTTTGAGGACATCTTTAATATTTTGCTTAAGATTTCGACGTAAAGTTGGAATACACAATCGTTCTCTCAGCCAGGGTTCGGCGAGATGACGAGCCAATTCAACCATATATTCGTATCTGGATAAAACTGTTCTGTTTGCTTTTAATGTGTTTGTGGTGTAAATAACATACGAGTTAATACTTGCAATATTTATCATATTATAGAAGATACACAAAGGCCATCTCCTCGTTTTACGACCCGCATTCATATTCGAACACATTTGATCAAATGTATCCACTCCGCCTTTTGTTCCATTATAATCAGTTATTATAGTGGGTTTGCCATTTATTTTGGAAACATCAGCACCTTCGTGAAGTGTTGAAAGAAGTAAAACTACCTTATTTTTCTTTGGCATATATGATACCAATGTCTTTCTTTTATCAAAACAAAACATAGATGTATTGGGGACTCTGTTCTTTACATTTAACAATTCCTGTGGAATTTCTCTTTTATTTTTGCGAAGAGTTCCGATAATTGTCAGTTTGTACTGATCTTTTAATAACTCCTCTGCTAAGCTAACTGATGTAAACCAGTTGTCCATGGTAATATTTCTGTTACTACCATGAACTGATTTTGTAAGTTCCTTTACAAAATATGTACCCAACGGCAAACCATTTGTATTGGTTTTCTTGCCTAAATAAGGAATAGCATCGATCATATATTTCGAAGAGCTGTCACACATCATTACGATTTTGAGACCATACGAATTAGGTTTATCAGGTAAATACATTCGAAAAGGGCAACGTCCTCGAAATCCTACTAACTGTTCATCAATAGTCAAATAGGATGAAGGTGTATATGATTCTCTGCAGGTGGTAATAAAAATGTCCCATATTTCGCGTATATGCGCAAAAGGATCATCTTGCTGCCTTTCTTTTCGTGTTTCTTTTTCATCAAACCTAAGACAGTTTATGAGATATTTAAAACGCTGACCACTCATGCAAGCCTGATAAAATTTTCCTGATATATTACTGTCAAACATATATTTCACAGATAGATGACTGTCTTTATTTGCTGCAGACATTATCAAAATTGCCAATAAAGCTTGTAGCTCATTTTTACTCATGTCAGAAATATTAGGACGACTGGCATATTTTTTAGATTGTCTTGTAATTTCAGTATTTGAGTGTAACAGAGTACGACATAATATATCCTCTGAAAAAAAATGTAAGAAATATTCTTCAACTTTTGTGTAGTTTTTGGCATTTCCTTTGGGACCAGCTATAAAATGAATAATATTTCTAGCTGCCGTTCTTTTTGACAATGAAGGTATTTTGTTTGACCACTTATGCCCGTTTTTACCTTTTAGAGCCTTTCCCGGATTTACAATAAACTGAGAAACAGTGGAGTTCTCACCTGATGTTCCAGGTACTTCTTCTGTAGATTTTTCGCTTTCCACCACTATTGCTTTTATATCTGCATCCATTAAATTTACAGATGAACTGGATACACTGGATGGCTGGAAAATTTTGGAATTATCACTATTTTTAGAGTCATCTTCTTCATCTGAATCGTCCGATTCAAACTCCAAAGCATCTTCTTCTAACTCCCAGTCACTTCCACTATCTTCAAAAGGTTCCTGCTCACTATCTTCACCATTCATTATACGCTGTATTTCATCGTTTATTTCACTTGCCGTTAAAGGTTTTCGTGATGACATAGTGCTACAATTAAATAAAATAATATTTACTACAAATATAAAAAAGAATTAGATAATGACTTACCAAAAACGTCACCGGCGTCCAAATAAACTTGAGAGAAAAAAACTAACGTAGAAGGTGGACTTTCGTAAAATTGACGACATGCCCTCAAAAAATCTAATACATAAATACAGTAGTGGAGAAACGCACTCACCGCCTGTTAAATCAAGACTAAAGAAACAGCTACTGAGAAGTGTATGGGCAGAGGTTACGCGACTGCACCCGAACTGCGGCGAAAACCGAGGAGCGTCGTCAAATTTACGATAGTCCACCTTTCTAGGGTTAAAAAAATCGGCATTTAAAATTTAAATCGGCCTATTGTAGGATTTTTGTCTAAAATAGTTTGCAAAATAATGAAATTATTCCATAATTTACCCGGGCTCTGCATGTATTTATATCCAGAGTGACCCAGTCAGTGCAAACTCGTATATCCAATGTATGGAACCCGTAGTAGAATTGACGTCTCTCGATACTGGTCCAAGCACACCTAACTTAAAAAGCAATTAAAGAGATTTTAATATACAAAATATTATAATGTGCATACTATTTAATTTAATACATAAATATTTTATTTAGGTTTGTATTCTATATGTTTGCGTATAATACTGTATTGTTAATTGACTGTAATTTCATGCTTTGGCACTAATAAAAGTTTCTATAATTTCTATGATTTTCTGAATATTAGATCGCTTCAAATCTGCATTAAGCCATTTTTTTTAAAATACAATATTTTTAAAATACAAAAAATCTAGTTTACATAAGGTAATGTCGAACGGTATTTACGGAACATTTTAAACTATTGTCGAATAGTATAAATTTGGGCGTAGTCTGCTCCTCTGTGACGAATAAATTGTTACTGTATAATTTAAGACACTTACTGGTTTAGTCGTACATCGTGCTAACTCTTGGCAAAGCAGCAGATAATATGGAAATCATCACGAATGTAGCAGTATACCAAATAAAAAAATAATATAAGAAAAATTTTCTACCATCAGCAAATAATTCTGTGAATTTTCTTGAGAATTGTATTTGATTTCATTGATATATACAAATATATAGCCTTACATACAAATGATTCTTTTCTGGTGTTATACTAATAGTAGAATAGCTTTTGTTGTTCGAGAATAGTATTTGGTTAATTGGGTGCTGGTCTGAAACATTCGTGGTATAGAAGTAATTAATTTTTGGGTAGTGTTAAGGGAGAAATCTGGAATAGCCCGTAAGGGCTTCGTCTAGCTCGTCGCGGCCACTCGACAGCGTTTACAAGAAATCAATTTTAACGAAGAGATGGCCTAAACTAAATGCAAATAAAGGAATACGTTATTGGCGATAAGATAGATGAGCGTGTTGACTGGCAACAGAGGAGATCCATACCCTTGCGATGAGTAAATAGTCCAGGATGTTTGGTACAAACAGGATTTATTCGGACGAACAAGGATTTAAATCAAAAAAATTATGTATGGATACTTAATATTAACATAAAAATATATATAAATAACATATCTGTTCGTCTCAAGATTAGTTTACCGTGAGATATAGTTGATATAAAATTGTTACGATAGATAATGACGTGTCATATGACTCAAAACTGTAAACATATTTATTACTAATATTTTTTCTATTCTAGTTATTTCGGTGCTCAGTTGAAAGACCTGTCTACCTGAATTCTGATGAGTCACCCGCGACTTGAAATTTCCAGAAGCAGGCCGAATAAAACCAGTCTGAGCGACATTCTGGGCTCTTCGATGGGAAATCGCCGCAATTCTCGAATAACGGGATTTTATATTTAAACAGGAATTTTGTTGTAAACAGAACAGTTAGTTTTTGAACATCGCGTCGCGTTTTAAAATGTAACGCAGTATATTAGTATAAGATAAATTAGTAATAAAGACTTTAATAAATAAGTGTTATAAGTGTAGAACCTTTAATAATTAATAAAAACAATAAATTAGAATTATAATAACATAACAAAATTCTATTTTATCAAATTAAAATAATATACGACGACAATTTTGATAGAACTTTTGTTGACAGCTAAACGTGTGTACAGAACTGAGTTTCGAATGATACTCCTAAAAATACATTACAAAACGTCTAACAGAACCCCCTAGTGGAGGGGAGGATCAAATTTTATCTTGGGAAAGCACGTATTGTCCTTCTCAGAAATACATAAATACGTAGCGGGCACGAGAACAATGAACCTTTTGATTCGACTAACTGTAAATGTTAAAACTACCTAATTTCTAAAGACAGGGATTATTATCTACAAATTTTCCCCAGAAATATGTAAAACTGATAAATATTTTAATCTTTTAATAGATTTCTGGAAGTTAATTTACCCAAACTTTAAGAATTACCGATATCAATCTAAAATAATAAAGTAAAATCGACAAATAATATGAAGTAAATTATAATGAGACGGAACAATATCATTGATAAAATAATAACTTATTAATTGTTAATTAATAATTAAATATTTTAACCACTGAAAATTTTATCATTAATAGCTACAACTAAATGCTTTTCAATATTTTTGGTGTTACAACTATGTCTTTGATCACGTTAACTTGTATACTGAAATTTAACGTTCTACATCGACAAATGTAGTTGAAGCATATGTCAGGGCGGATAATATATCTAAGCATATGTCAAAAGGTAGATTTGATCCAATAAAATTGTCTATCCAAACATTATGGGGCGTTATGAACGGTGCAGATAGTAATAGAGGACGATTAACTAGATTGTATTTATCATGTGATCTGAATTTTACAAAGCTTTACAGAATGTACTCTCAACGTTATCCACATCATTCCGTTAAGTTATCATATTGCCGAACATACGTTAATAAACACTACAACATATAATTCGGCACTCCCTTAAAGTTAAAGGTTATAACAGAGCAGAGAGTTTATTAGTTAAGAGCTAAAGCCTTTCATTCTGTATTAAAAAAAACAAATCAAATCATAATATACAAATATTTTCTTTGGATTGTCAAAAAAATCTTTCCTTGCCAAAGCTTCCCGACCAGGCGGTTTATTTCTTGCAGCAAATAAATTTTTGACTAAAAATTTGAAATCCCATCTTTCTTCTGCAAATGTCACGTCACATGTGTGGCTGGAGTTTGAACATCCAAAAGATTCAAATGCTCTTCCCTCTACTGTACCTGATACTCTTATAACATTCAACTTTAACAATCAAATAGAAAAAATTTACCTGTTTGCAGATGGATGTGGTTAACAGAAAAAAAAATAGCACGATGATTTCTATGATAATCTACTGGTTGGGTTATGAAGCACCTGGTCACATCAAGAAAGTAGAGTTTACATTTCCTATTGTTGGTCATTCCTTTTTATTACCAGATAGGATTTTTATGTTTAAAAGAAAGAGATATAAAAGAAGAACGTTGTAATGAACACAAAATAATACGAAGACATAATTGGAAAATATTCAAAGGTGCTGAGACTTGGTTAAGACTGGCAGATATCAGACTGGAAAAACACGAGTGACGTTGTTGTTGAAAAATCTTCCCAGTAGCATTGTAAATGTACTGCATCGAAAAGGTTTATATTTTCTAAGGACAAATATTAAATGGCCACGGTAAGGGGGGAAATATTTGATCGTTCTAACATAGGGTTTAGTAAGTCTATAATACGAAAATGGAAAAATATTTCTTTATTGAAACCTAAGTTACAACAGATTGGATGTTCATTAAAAGGAGATAAATCATCCATAGACACCCTCCTCAGAAAACATTTTGGTGAAATTTGGACAGACGGATCGCATATTTTATAAAATAATAGATACTGGCGTATAGACAAATAATAACGAGAATGCTGCAGAAAATGGTCTTGTTAGTGATGAAGATCCGGAGGATCTTAAAGTTTGTAAATTAATGTAAATATATACACATAATTTGTAAGACCTTTCATATTTTGGATAAAAATAAACTGTTGACTAAAAGTTTACTTCCACATGCTTTCTTCCTAATTCGTAACACACGAGGTTTGGAAAACAGACTAATCCAAGAACCACTAATATCGTTAATGGTTGACTATTATCATGTATTTGCAAATGTTTGTTACGTAAGTCTCTGTTTACATAGTTCACTTGCAAAACTCGGTATTTTTAAATTTTTCTTCCTTTCCTAGCAAACACAATAACTTTCTAAGAAAAAAAAATCATTCTATTTTACCTAATAAAGCATTTATCTATCACAAAAAAGTGCCATTTATTACATCTAAAGTTTTTTGCAAAATTTACCAGTTTTTTGCAAAAAACTCAGTTTAACTTACACGGTAAATACAAAGTTTTGCATCTGGCGGACTCTAATAAGGTAGTTGTGGTAACTACGAATTTATAATTTTTTATTGACACATGAAGAGCACAGGAAAATAAGTTTGCTAAGTCACATTTTTGGTTTTGTTCAGGAGAACATTTTTAAAGTTTAAAACTCTGTGATTATGTTAAAAAACATCTTACAATTAATTAGTAATAAAAAGAAAAAAATTGATATATTGGTTGTTGGTTTACGTTTTAGTTTTTTTTTTAAATATATTAATTGTTTTTTATTCGTCTACATGGACAACAAGTTTTTCCCTTGTAAAAAAGGACTTAACAAGTTGGTTTCCTATAAAGTCATTGGCTGTCTATTTTTTGTCAAAAATAAAACAGAAATAGAGCAAATATATTTTTACTGCAAAAAGTATCAAATAAAACATTGTCATAAAAAAACAATTTAATTCCAGTTTTCGAGTTACTTCAATACTTTTTCATTTTTTATTTCTTGTTTTTGGCTGTAAGATTGTCATAATAGGCCTTAGCTTTAATGCCACAAATATCTTTAAAAGACTGGAGGTCCTTGAACTTCTCCACAGAGGCAGCAACTCTGTAAAAAAATAGAAACGGCGCAGAAAGTGCTAAACAGTCTTTTTTTTAATTTGATAGAAAATTATAAACTATTTGAATTTCTATAATTTTATAGAAATTTAAATAAAATTTCTCGGATAGGTCTGGTTGGGAAGGACAGTTTTTTTTATAGACGAAGTCTAAGAATGCTGTCCAAGACTTAATAATCGTGAGCCCATCTTCTACTCTTACGACTACAAAAGGTGTAGGCTTAACTCTGGAATACTCAACCTCATGGTACCAATCATCCAAAATCTCACACCTAGACTTTTTCGTCATCAAAGCTGTATTTTTGTGAGTTTTCAATGTATAAGTGTCCACGAATAGGGTATGTTATTTTTATCAGCTTTGGTTTTTTCAGATTACTGACCAAAAAGTGACAAAACTTGAATAAACCACTGTTTTTGTTTTGCCCCGAGCACGAATCACAGACAACATAAAGCTCTTCAACATTGGGATCAACGAAATTATATATATATATATATATATATATATATATATATATATATATATATATATATAGTGTATATATATAGTATAGTATATATATATATATATATATATATATATATATATATATATATAGTGTATATATATAGTATAGTATATATATATATATATATATATATATATATATATATATATATATATATATATATATATATATATATAGTGAAAGGGATTTTGACGTGGACACCACATCATCATCCAGCCTCAAGAGTCCACTGCTGAACATAGGCCTCTTCCTCATGTTTCCAACCCCGTCTATCTTGCGCCGCTCTTATCCAGTTTTTATTGTCTTCTTAAATCGTCAGTCCATCTTGTAGGTGGTCGACCGACGCTTCTCTTGTCTTCCCTTGGCCTCCATTCCAATAACCTCTTGGACACCACAAGGGAGAAGAAAAAGAGGAAGGCCGAGAAGAAGCTGGAGAGAGAGAATTGAAAAAGAACTAGAGGAAAGAGAAATCCCTCCAGGCCTATGGTTAAATAGAGAAGAATAGCGGTTAGGAGTCGAAAGGCGTCGGAGAACGCTGTAAACCGAAAGTAGTAGTAGTAGTGAAAGATTAGTAAGATTAGAAAGAAAGTAGTAGTAGTAGTGAAATTAACTTCGTCTGCGCCTTTCTGCCTTTCTTTTCAATATTTTCTGGATATATATATATATATATATATATATATATATATATATATATATATATATATATATATATATATATATATATAAATAGCTCTTACTACTGTTGTGGTAGCGGTAAAAATATAAAGAAACTTAATTGTTTGTAATAATGAAATAAAAAATATTACAAATATATAATTAATACGTTAGTTAGATAACTTGAAACAGAATGTCTTTGCCGGAGGAGGGTTGATTTCTTAGCCAGATGTAACGGGACTTCTTATCTTACCTTAGCGATAAGCTGTCGCCAAGCCATGCTTGCGCCATGCAAAGGACGAAAGGGGCGTCGTCAGGTCATTTAGGTTTTAACAACTACTTAAAAGCATATGTATATTAAATATATACACAGATAATTGCCTGTTATAGTAGACATCGTTGGTTTCAATGTTAGGGCATGGAAAATTGCTGCTTTGTATTAATGGCTAATAATAAGAAGAAATTTCATTACTATTGTAAAATAAAGATATTTTAATAACTTTTTTTTTTATAAAATACTTATATACCTATGAGCGAATAAAGTTCATCCAGTTGTTACTTATTTCAGTGAAATTTTTTCAAATACCTAAATCTTTTTTTTGTTTATTTTTTAAAAAGGAGTCCGTGGGACTCCACATCACGCTCAATGTAACTGAAATTGAACCTCACCGGTTACGGGTTAATGCAGATTGAATCTAATCTTGTGTACAAAATAATTTACAAGAACAATCTAAATAAGTTTACTACAAAAATGAATAAGGTAGTAAAAACTTTAGTGATGCTAATGGCAATTTTTTTTTCATGTTGCCTGGTCAAAAATCAATTGATAGCAGAAGTAATAAAAACGACAAATCTGTGGAAGTTTTGACTTTATAAAACTGATTTCTGTCTCATCGGTCTGCTCTATGAAAAACTTTGTGTGTATATTTGCGCTGTGTACTGTTACATTAACATGAAAGTAATGTTTGATAATTTTTGCTGTGGTGACTATCATTTTTATTCAATTAAAAAAAGATGTCTCAGTAGGTGGTAGAGTAGACTAGCGCGAAGCTTTATACTATGTTTTCTATATTTTTAAAAGTTAAATAATAATTTTAAAATTAAATAAAGGAATTTTGTTATTTTTGAAAAAAATATATTATATTCAAATAATTCAATGAATTATTATGTTTTCTCCTAACGCCAGCTGTTGACATATTAGCAAAGCATAGGTTGTCTGAAAGACCTGTCAATTTCAAAGGAAATATAAATTATAAACTAAAATATCAATAAATTATTCTACAGTCATTAATTCTATTTATATGCAATTATTTTAAAATGTGTTAACATGAAAGTGTCTTAACAATTTATGATTCAATAATTTAATTGGATGACATTTATGACTTTTAAATTTTGACAATCGTTGCGAATCAAATCGTTTATTGACGCATATTCTTCTAACTGTATACTTCTCAATGTGTGTATTTTGTTAGTTATTTGCCATTCAGTTTTTAATTTAAACCTGCTTAGCATAAATATATGATGACTAGAAATGAATTGAGAGTAGAGAATCGATGTGAAGAACCGCTATTTTATGACGCTACGCGTGACAACGCCATCTTGTAGCTCCAGTTCCGTAACGACGCAATCTTGTGATGCTATTTGCTCATCCATGCACCTACTGCAGCATTATAGAAAGTTTGAAATGGTTTTAATAAGCCTACGTCCAACGGCTGTAATATGTTCGTACAATGTGGCGGTATAGTTAGGATTGTAACGCCATTATTTTTACATAAATCGATTGCTTTAATCGACAAATGACTTTAATGATTATCCGTAATAATAAAGAAGAGTTTTCTCTGGTACTGCCAGTATTCTTAATAAAATGCTTAACAACTTGCACAAAGCACTCTGTATTTATCCAACCTGTTTTTGAAGCTAGTTCTAAAGTTCCAAGGGACAACCTGTTTATCATAAAATTTTTAAAGTGTAATCTCAGAAATACCAGAGCAGGAGGAATGGCTACTCCAGATGTTCCAACAATACAGCTTGTTGTTACGAGCGTTCTACGTTCGCCACTTGTAGTCTTACTAGCCTGCCGTATACCTCTTTCTGCAAAACCTTTTTGGGACTTTTCCTGTTCCTGTCTCATCTAAATTATAGATGCGACTACCATCTCCAAACACTGGGAAACGCTTTAAGACAGTTTACCGGTTGTCCTTGCAAGACTACAAACTTCTGGGGTCAGGAGAGATAAATTATTGGAATGACGTTTCTGAAATCCTTTCATCCAGGCAAGTGAAACAATTTTTGATGTATGTCAGTTTGCTGGAACCACTATATTATTGTAGGCTACGGCTGCATATGACAGTTTTTGAGTATCTTCTCTTGATAGACCATAAAACATTTTAGAACATTTAATTATATATTCGCCTTATATAATTCGACTTATTTAATATAATTATATAAGTAAGTCGCTATCCTATTCGATAGTAAAAATTTGTTTTATTTTGTATTTAGGGGATAAACGGACGTTCTTGTCTTGTTAATAATTATTTACATATCTGTGGACTGTATGGAAAGATAGTCCTTTCATTCGTGCTGCTTGCCGTATAGAGGTGCCACTTTATACTAATTCAATAGCCTGTCTCATCAGATCTTCAGAGAATCTATTTTCCGATTTGTTTTATTTTTTCTTGACATTTTCTTCCTGTAAGAGAAATTATTTTGCAAATGATCTGGCTTATACAACTATAACGGAACAGTGAGACAGTAAAGGAACAGTGAGGTGCGTCTCACTGTTCTGTCTGCTGTGTTGTCTCACTGTTCCATAAAAATTCGTTAATAAAAGTCGATTACAAAACTAGTAAAATGTATACAAAAATCGTTTGTTTTAATTTAATTGTCTTGTAAAATAGTTTACTTTTTAGTTATAATAACTTGGTTTTCTAAAAAACTTCAATTTCCGTGAAAACAACAGCCACGTAGATACGGTATATTTACTACGACGCACTTATTTCGAATGACCAGCGATAACTAAAACATTTCTTGTTGAATCTCAACGGTTTCTTGTTTGCTTCACTTCAAGGTGGTAATAGGCATGTTCGTTTAGTTTTACCGGATAATACTGAACGTAGTAAGTTCTACCGAGTTTGTCTCAGTGTTCCGACGGTCTCACTGTACCTACTTCTCTCTTAATACATCGCCAGTATAGAAGCTTTGCTTGAAAAATTAAAAATATAACATTATGACGAAACTTTACATTGACAATGTTAAGTTATAGCTGAAACGTCATTACTCAAAAATTGGTGGTAATCACTTTATCAACATTCTTGTAAGTAAGGTATCCTAAAGACAATCTTCATTGCTAATATTTTTTACAGAAATATGTTTTATGTTAAAAATAAAGCTCTCAATAGTTTAAAACTTAAATAAAAATTGTGCAAGAGCTCGGTCGATGCCTGGACTATAAGAAATGTAGCCCGTGCACGTCCACATCAAAGTATCTGGAAGAGAGTGTGTATCAGCATCAGCATCGGCACCCTCACCCGCAACCGGATAGGGCTGCTCTGGCCGCCTGCATTCCTCTTTGCATCGCCATCGCCCGAAGAAAGGGGATCGAAGCTGCTTAAATATTAGATGGTATTTGTCAATCCTGACGGATTATTGGAACGACGAAATAACATTATTACCAAAATTTATATGTGTTTCTCCCTCATCGAAAATTGATTTTCACACGCAAAACGAATCAACAAAGGAACAATGTGCATACATTATTATTACCTTTTTAATATGATACATATTTTTGTTATTGGCAGATATTAGAGGCTATAAATACACGATAAAATTTTGTGATAGCTTTTATAGTCTAGACAGACTGGAATAGTAAACGTCTTCAGCGTGCCTTTTTAAAAATATTTGTGATACAATGAAGCACCACAGCTAACAGTTTACAGTTTTTTAACCCTTTCGCGCCGACTTTTTTTATTTGAGATTTTTTTTGTGGGTGTATTTTGAGTCAGATTGTAATTTAAATGCATTTAAAAGAAATATTTACAAAGTTTAAAATTTTTTCTTGTCTCCTTTATTATTTCTTGAACTTCATTTGATGACCTCCAAGTCGCAATATTTTCAAAATTTTCCTTAAAATTTATTTTTAGTATTTCTCGAAATTGTATTAGGACATTATTTCATGTTCCATTGCATTTTTCTAGTATTTTACTATTTTGACCTAAATAGATCTAGATCATGATTTGATTTTTGGAGTCCTCTCCGATATTTTGATTTAGTTTCACTTTTTTACTTCAATATTGAGCAAAAACAATTTGATTGGTTCACAGTCCTTTCATTTACATTCGCTGTCCTGGTGGAACAATGACGCAACTACAAAAGTGTAACTTTTCAGGAGAGCCAAAAATATAAAATTATTTTACTTAATACCTCATGCAATAAAGCATAATGAAGTTACTGGATTAGTATTGCAGTTATATTTAGCCACCGTGATATACTGTAACTCTATTACACATTAGAAATGAATTCTTAATTTTTCATCCCTAAATTTGATCCCCAATTGCAATTACGTCATTGTTTCCACAAAATAACTGAGGCAACAATGACGTAATTGCAATTGGAGATCAAATTTAGGGATGAAAAATTAATAATTTAGAATTTGGTTTTAGAAAGAAATATATAGAATTTAGTTTTAAAGATAATATTTCCAGACATACTTATTTTGTAAAATTTTTGGTTACCTAGCTAGTTTTGAAAGGTGGAATCGAAATAAGCACAAAAAGTCATTGAAAAAGTTTATTAAACAAATCGAAAATTGTAGTAAAAGCAAATAATTTTAATAAAAAGTTAACTTAAAAGTAACTTAAAAAAAAAAAAAATTAAAATTGCAAAAAAGTATCAACGAAAAATTTAATAGTAAAAGGCCTTGTTACAAAATCCAGGAATTAAATGTTTTGAAATTAACTGTTTTAAATCTTTTATTTTGTTATCACTTAAAGGAATTTTTAAAGAGTAAGCCCTACGCAGCTGGCATTAATGTAAAAACTATTCCGACGAACTCCGACCACTTCTGTTTTGACAAACATCAACTTTCATCCACGTTGATTGTTTATAACTTTTTTTATACAGGAAGTAATCTTTCTCTTTTAAGCTTTGAAGTAGCATTACTTCAATTATTTTAACTAATTAATTCAACGTATTGCTCGGGAATGTATACGGTCCCTGATTTGGTTGCCCTTTTCACTGCTTTTTCTATTATGCTGTGGACTGACCTCACCTTCGTTTTGGGTGTACCCGCGAACAAGGTATTTGTGAGTCATAGAATTGATGTCCAAAGTATTGACAGCAAACAGGTACATGGCTATTAGAAATTTATTTTTTTGTTAGCCTCCACAGTTATCGGAATAAAAAATCGCATCAACTCCTGGGCTGGTTATTGACAATTCTGTTAGATAGTAATAAACGCAAGATCCGATTTCTATTGCCCCTCTATTCCCCATCACTTCATTCCAAAAGTAACAGCTAGCTTTATCCATTTCACAAGTGCTATCTGTTTCGGAGACTTGGTCTTTTTTTGCATTTACTTCTACTACTGTAAAGTTATAACAGTTTAAGCGAGATTTGTAAAAAAAATGCAGAACTTTTTCCTATTGGTACAAGTAACACTGCTTGTAAATCATAAGAAGATGTATATTGTTATCAGAATTTTTTGTTTTCAGTTTATCGTTAGTTTTTTTTACGACCTAGATCCTTTTCGTCTAAGTGACTTTCAATGGTTGTTTGCATATTTTCTTTTTCTTCTTCTCTGGCAGTTTTAAAAGATTCGCATTAGTCACAAAGATCTTTCTTCGGGATAAAAAACCCTATATTAAATTCGCTGTTTAAAATATGAGAATAACAATCGTAGGTTACTGACTCTTCTTCTGTTGCTTTTTTTCGTTCCTTTATATAGTTGCTGTGAAGTTCCGCAATAATTAAACCACCGTCTATGTATTGCCTCGAAGAATCACTTCGAAGATAGTGACTTTCAATTCGTGGAATTGAATTTATATGGCTACGAACAGAATCCAAAATTTTGTCACTTATTTTCTTGTGACTCTTGTGCTTCCTACGTTTATCTTCTGGTATAATAGTAGTTTTTTGACTTGAAACTGCTTTAATTATAGAGCGAATAGCTCTTTCCGTTATTTTAAAAGTACTAATGAGAAACGTTTTACATAACCGTTCTTGTTTTCCCTGTAATGAAAAATGCACAATTTGTATTTTTGGGAGTGATTTTTGATGTAGAAATACGTTGGTAGCTCAACTTAAGTGGCTGAATACAAGAAGCCAAAATATCTCGCTTTCATTGCAAGGACCCTAATGCCCCATACTCTTTAAACTGTGTCTCTCTCAGCTTTTCAGATACCCTATTTGGACATTTCAAACGGCATTTGTCGGTACACACAGGTCCCATTACCAAGTGTTGGTGTTTGGGGATGTTGGTGTACATTTTACTTACTGGCTCAATGTTGCCTCACAATAAGGAGAAATCTAGATGAAAAATGACACAGAATATAGTTACGTCAATGTTTTGCATAGGTATTTATAAAAAAACCTCAGTGCAACAATAATATAAAATACAATTGCGTGAATGTAGCACCGTAGATACAAGCACACACTCGACCTATCGAAGCACAACTATACATTCTGCCATTGTTTCTCCAATATCGGCTGATTTTCCAAATGTGACACATTCGCTCCCTAGTGGCTAAAAGCTGAACAACACGTCTGACAGTAATGTGACGAATGGGGTAACCAAGTTTGGACCCAATGACGATTTAAACTTATTTTCGATAAATTTGCAGTTACGTCAATGTTCCACCGGGAAAGCGATATACCTTTTTATTATGAATTAATCTATTTAAGAGTCGTATTGTTCACTTTTGTATATTACGTTGTAACGATTCAATTTGCCTAGCACATTGGGTATCACTTATAGGGGGTTGAAAGTGGGGACTGAGCAATTACTGGGCTGGAGATAGGGTAAGCAAACAAACCAAAACGTTTGCAAACGGCCACTCTTGTTTTGGTTGGAGAGCTGGGTCGTAAGTGAGTGAATAAAGGAGGGACTGGAAGGGGTAACTACAAAAAAAATAAATAAAAAAATACTTACATAGATTTTCTGGGCAACAAAATACAAGAAGGTTCCGAAACTATTTGAATTTGGATGCCGTTTAAAAGAATCCTATTGAAGGATAGAAAGAAAGATTTTTCTTGCCTAAAAAAATATTAAAGACTGAAAATATTTGTAAAGGAAATAATTCTACAACTCCTGGTTTAGAGAGAAACATTACATATTTATTATTACTTCACATCAACAGTTATTACAAATAATATTAACAAAATTTATCAACAAACCTTACAGGTTGGGTGACAGTTGTAACAATTTTACAACTACAGTCCAACAATTTTCAATTAAAGATGACTAATCTACAAATTGAACTAAGAGCTAACCGCAACCATGCGAAATGTCAGAAGTAAATTCTTACCAGGGCCATTTTTATTGTGTATGATTCGCCTATGTAAATAAGTGAAAAAGTAAGTTAGTCCCATAAAATTTGCCCCCGTAACAATATAAATTGGTGCGATTCACGAGCGTATAGTTAGACAAGTTCATTGAATAGTTTGAAACATCGGTAAACTTATCAACATTTCGCTGGTCTACATATATTTACGTTCTTAGAAAGAATAGGAATGAGAGAAATATGATATTTTAGTTTATTCGTTCCACATTTAATATGTGCATAGGCGTAGTGTGTGTTCTATTTCTTGGGAATATATTTATTAAATAGACTTTATTATTAACTTTAAAATAGTATTAAGGTAAGTAAAGTAAATTTGGGGTAAATGTATTCTTTTTATAGTTTTAACCTATTAGGGCGATACAATAGAGAGATACAGGGCGATACAAATCTCAAAGAGAAATTTTACAATTAATTTATTAGATTGGATTAAAAACACATAAATTAAGACTAATTTATAACCAAAAACATTTTTTTTTTCATTTTCAAGGAAAAACAGTACAATTTTTAATGAAGGAACATATTGTATCTTAAATGTTAATTAAATTTTAAGGTGAAAATTTTCAAAACATTCGGGGTGTAAATGCACTCTACACCTTTTACATAAATAAATAGTATTACTTTTGCACATCCGACATTCTTGCACTATCGTCTCTTTTTGTAATGTGGCCAATATTGTCGAATCTGGTTTCAACTGGTAAAGCAAATTTAGATTGATGTCCATGTACTAAGTTTGACACTGATGTAGCGGTTTCTTCACTATTATAAATTATAAATATAAATCTATGTCGGCTCATGCTTTCTCTTATAATGTGCACTTCTTTATCCTCAACCTATCCAATATATATCAACTTGAAACAGAGTGTAAATCAGTTAATATACATATGCTAATAAATTTTTTAAATTTATTTCATTCATTAAAAAATCGTGACGGTTATTCTGCGATGCATAAATATTTGTAAAATATAGAATGCTCTCAATTACTTGTTTACCAAAAAAACCTTAATATATGACTTGCTTCCATGGTTGGCTTTTATATTGTGTAACTAAATATCAATCAGGCTGATGTTGAATTACTACTGAGTACGAAGGAGTATCTGTTGTTGATAATAATACCGTGAGACAAATTTGGATTTACTATTTTTGCCTGGTTTTTTCTTTGGACGTTTTATCTGTGGTTCAGAGGAATATCATAATCAGAATCGTCAATCGCTTGTATTTCATATGTACCTGCAATATCCGATTTTATTGATTATTCACAAATAATATTATCATCAATGTCTTCTACATCGGAAACTTCATCTAATTCCGGCGGCAAATAACCCATATTACGTAAGTCAGCATTTTCACAATCTGAGTCTTCTTCTAACAAAGCTACTAACTCTTGAGTAGTTAGTGCCATCTTCATTTCATATTTCAAAAATTTACTTAAATAAACAAATGCACTACTATATACACGCATTCGCATGATAATAGTTTAGCTTATTTCATTTTAATTTATATGGAATACCTATAAAACAAATAACCACAAGGAAACTTTTAAATCAAGTTAGAAAAAACAAATATGAAGTTTACAGCACACAGCAATTCTATAAATAGAGAATGAAGTGTAACGACAAGGTCGTATGTTAAAATTTCAGATTAGTCTAATGAAAAACTAAGTATTTGCAAAGGTTTCTGTTTTTTAAAGTACTGTATTAGGTACTCTAAGTATAATAATAATAAAATTTTACTTTATTTTGTTAGACAACTATAAGATACCTGTCAAAGTACACATGATAATTTAATAATTATATCGGTCTTAGATTTAATTTTTACGTAATTACTTGTGTTTAAATATATAAAATTATTTAAAAAATTTTTTGGTACGCCTCTGTAAAATTAATAAGTGGAATACCATTTCGTTGCTAAGTTATCGTTAAGTGCGATGTTGCCAAGTAATCGCCTTCAATTAAAAGCTATTTTAGTATAGTTGTAACTATTTAAATAATTATTAGAAATGAAAACTATCTAAGTTTTTCAACGGAGATTACATTGAGGTTAACCTTTAAACAAAACGGAATTTAAAATTATGGTTATGTACCAGATGTCAGAAAAGGATAATACTGACTGTCATAATATGTCGAAATGAAATATTAAACCTTTTTGAAATAATTATGTAGTAGTTAAATATAAAAGTTAACTTTATTTAAAAGAAGACCAATATGCCAATTAGCTAATCCAGGTAACTTATAATTTTATTTATTTATAATTTTTTAGTATGTCATAAAAGCAAATCTTTTTAATAAAAAAAAAGGCTATTTTTACAAAAAGTACCTTATTAAGTTACCACTCTGGCTGGTATTTCCTTTAAGAAAGTTTTTGTGATTGGAATTGAATCAAAACCAATGCAAACAACACACAACTGTGTCCCACACAAACTAAAATTGGTCTGGAATTGAACATGGAACACAAAATGGACAAGTTCTGGGGAGGTAGAACACTGATTCGGGCTTCGGATTATCCTGGATGACAACAAACTGCCAACTTCAAAACTCGGCCACTTAATTCCTTCTTAAAATCATGTGGACCTCTCAAATGGTTGGAAACTCCGTCTTACAAATCCCTCACATAGGACACAGCACAACCAATCGGTGAATAACTCAACAAAAACTGCCAAATAGTATCTTGAGCCCAAATTCACCTCTCAACTTAAAAAAACTGCCGGCTTTGAAGACTACTCGCCGATAGCTATCTCTTCCGAATCTAAATATCCTCTAACTGCTACTACACTTCACTTTACATAACTGAATTCCCGATAACAAAAAGCCAACAACGAAAAACCATTACGAATTTAAAAAAGAAAAATCCGGACTAAACAATGACCTGACTCCTATCGTGGTCCATTATAGAGTGATGTCATTCACTTCCACGCATCACTTTCTCACCAACCTAAGTGAATATTGATTTGACGCGCAACGTTAAGCGAGATCAGAACAAAAGAAATTGTGTTATATAAACAAACTTAAAATGTTTATATTATCAATCACAGGGACGCAAAAAGGTTGAGAATATTTTTCGGTGTTTTATTGTACACAAGGTGAAATTAAAATGCTACAAAGTTGATTTTTCTATTCTTTAAAAGAATATATCAATCGCCATAACTAATATAATTGCTAACTAAACTTGATAACAGCATGATTTTAGTTCCAAATCTTCATCATCATCACTGGCTTAATAACCCTTTTTGGGTCTTGGCCTGTTCCAGGATTCTTCTCCATTCTGATCTGTTTCTTGCTTTTTTTTTCCAGTTTTTTATTTTTAAGGTTGTTATATCGTTTTTTATTTGTTCTAAGTATCTCAGCTTCGGTCTTCCTCTTGTTCTTTTTCCTACTGGTATCTGTTTGAATATTTTGTTTCGTATTTCGCCTTCTTCCATTCTTTCTGCATGTCCTATCCAACGCAGCCGTCCTATTTTAATGAATGTTATAATATCCGGATCCTGGTATATTTTGTATAGGTCAGAGTTGTATCTTTTTCGCCATATTCCGTTTTATTATGTGCCCTTATATATGTGTCGCAAGATTTTTTTCAAAGGTGGCTAACAATGTTTCCTCTCTTTTAGTGAATGTTCAGGTTTCTGAGCCGTATGTGAGTACCGGTCTGATTAGGGTTTTATATATTTGGCATTTTGTTTTTCTTGTGACGTTATCTGATCTCAGTTACCTAATTAAGCCATGGTAACATTTATTTTCAATAAATATTCGCCTCTTCACTTCCTCCTCAACGTTATTATCAGACATGACTAGGGATCCCAAGTATATAAAGTTTTTACTCCCTTAATGTTGTATTCTTCTATTGTTATATGTTGTGGCTGCCTTGTTTCTGCGTTTTTACATACCTGCATATATTTTGTTTTGGTCTGATTGATTTTAAGATCACTATTTTGTGCAGCTCGTTTTATTTGGTGGTATGCCTCTATTATTTCTCTTCTTGATCTTGCGATTATGTCAACATCATTTGCAAATGTTAGTTTTTACACGACTTTATTAATGATTGTTCCTTGTTATTGACTGTTGTGTCCCTCAGTATTTTCTCGAGTACGATGTTGAACAAGATGCATGATAGAGCATCTCCCTGGTGTTGTCCCTTTTTCACATCTATTGTTTTCGTTAATTCATTTTGTATCCGGATTCTACTTTCTACTTTTAGAGATTCTTTTATCAGTTCTATTAGTTGTGTTGGTATATTAAATTCTTTCATTGCTTTTATTAAGAATTCTCCGTTTATATTGTCATATGCGCTTTCAAAGTCTATGAAGAGATGATGTGTGTCGATGTTATATTCACTTGTTTTTTCGAGGATCTGTCGCAGAACAAATATCTGGTCCATTGTTGACTTCTGTCTACAGAAGCCACTTTGATTTGCCAACTATTTTTTCAGCGTGTGGTCTAAGTCTTTCATAAATGACGTTGGACATTATTTTGTATGCTGCATTCAGCAGCGCGATTCCACGGTAGTTTCCATACTCTAACTGATTTCCTTTTTTATGTAATGGTACAATAATACCTCTATTCTACTCCGCTGGTAGCTGTTTATTCGACCATATCTTTGTTATCAATTTATGTATTGTTTTTTGTAGTGCGTCTCCTCCTTCCTTCAGTAACTCCGATGCTATTTGATCTGATCCCGGTGCTTTATTGTTCTCTAATTTGTCTCCTGCTGCTCTAATCTCGGCTATTGTTGGTGGAGTCTTTTCTCTGTTGTCTGCTTGCTCTAATGGTATGTCAGGGTTCGTCTCTCTCCGATCTCCGATCTACTTAGTATCTCTTGCTGTTCTGTCAATATATTACCTTCCTTATCTCTACACATCGTTGTTCTCAGTTTGAAGTCTTTTCTGCTTTTGTTCAGTCTCTGATAAAATTTTCTTGTCTCTGTTGATTTACTTACTTCTTGTAGTTCTTAAAGTTCTTTGTTCATATATTCTCTCTTTTTTCTTCGGTGAGTTTTTTTTTCTTCTTTGCGTAGTTGTTTATATTCTTCCTCTGCTTGTCAGGTTCTGTGCCTCTGTTGCATCAGTAAATATGTTTTGCTTTTTTGCCTGTTATAATGTGACATTCTTTGTGAAACCAGTCATTCGTTCTTGTTCTTCTTTCTCTACCTTCTATGCCTAATACTTCTTTAGCTGCCTCTTTTATGATGTCTCTGCATTCTTCCCACTCCTTATTTAGGTTTTCATGTTTTATTCTGTTTTCTAGTTTGTTGTTTATCTCTTCTTTATACTCTTTATTTTTGTTTATTTCTTTAAGTCCTTCTACCTTGTATCGTTCATGTTTAGAGCCTCTTTCCCTTTTGATGTTTGAAATTCTAGCCCTTACCCTACTTTCGACCAGATAGTGATCAGAATCCGCATTTGCCCCTTTACTGGTGCCGACGTTTATTATATTTGATTGGTGTCTCGAGTCTACAATGACATGATCTATCATATTTACTGTAAGTCCATCTGGGGATTTCCAGGTACCTTTGTGTATATCTTTGCGAGCGAAGTACTTGCTGGCCATCACCATGTTAAGTGATCTTGCTAGGTTTATTAACCTATTGACATTGTCATTTGATTGCTCATGGAGACTGTGCCTACCTATTGTGGGTTGGAATTGCTGTTCTTTTCCAACTTTGGCCTTTAGGTCTCCATAGATTATTTTTATATCATTTTTTGGGCATAACTGATATGCGGACTCTAATTCGTCATAAAACTATTCTTTAATTTCTTCTTCTTTTTTTCTGTCGGGGCATACGCATTAATTAGACTGTAGTTAAAGAAACGAACTTTAACTCTTAAAATGCACATTCTTGGACTAATGGCTCTGAAATCTCTTATAGTATGCTTTACTCTCTTGTTTACTATGAATCCTGTGCCCAAGACGTGATCTTTAGGATCGCAGCTTTAGAAAATCGTATGGCTTCTTTTCTCCATTACATTGTTTCCAACCCACCTCATTTCTTGTATGGCAGTTATGTCTATTTTGTATCTGTCTAGTTCATTTAGGAGATTTTAGAGAGCTCTCAATCTACATAGGGTTCGAATATTCCATGTCGCAACCCTCAAATCGTGTTCCTTTTTCTCGCACAGTCGTCGTCGTTTGATCAGTCCGGCTTTTCTTCCTTGAACGTTCATAACTCATAGTTTCTCTAGGAGAAGGTAGTAAACCTTCAGCCCAACCCCCTATTCATCGGAGGACCAAGACTCCCTTCTTCGTCAGCCCTGACCCTACCTTCCACTGGGGGTTGGTTACCTAATCTCCAGTGGGGTTGCTCAGGTTACCGGCATGTACCAACTTGGAGGTGAAGTTAGGAATTGAGTAGGATAGGCTAAGTGATGCCAACAGGATACGGCATCATGTATTGCGCCTCACTACCCCCTTTACACACCAGTTCCAAAGCTTAGTCACTCATAAATTGCTCCATATCCTCTTTTAGACTGACTTAAATGTGCATTTAAAACATCTCTTAGTAACACTCTCTCCTCTGATAAAATATCCCTATGTATTTCTCCTGATTGATCATAGCATATTTTTCTTTTATTATTACTTAGACCGAGTTGAAAAGCATACTTACACAACATTAACAAGTTAAGTACTATGAGAGGCCAACACAAACTCACACATAAAATTATATACGGGCCGCGTGATGCCGACGTGTACTCACGCGCTAGTTTGTCAGAAAATGCTTTGTAGCTCAACAGCGGCTTTTCGAACTCATTTAAAATACACGGGGACATTTCGATCCCGACCAAATGGTCTAGAAATCATAATTGACCTGTGCTTCGAGATGTCAACGAGAACTTACATGACCCATACTATTTATTAAGTAACAATTGTGTATTTATATTTTTTTTTGTATATATTCATAGTAACAACACATTTTAGGCAAAATAAGCTTTATTTTCATAAAACCAAACGTAACAACATTATATCAAAATTGTATCTAAAGTTCTAAAGAAAAAAAAGCCAAGGCAATAGAATCTTTTATAGCCACCACATGTCAATAAGGTGTTGGTTGCCTTTCTCTGTGCTACTTGCCTTCCTTCCTCTTTTACCATTTTTGCCTAAAACGTTGTATATCGTCTTTTGAGTGCACGACCAACATCGCTGAGTTTGTGGCTATTTTCTATAATTACTGGTGTGACAATAAAATCTCCTAATAGACCCCGTATTATCTCTTCCTTGAATTTGGTAATCGTTGTACTTTCATTCGCTATGCTTTGATGTACGATATGTACATTTATAAGTGCTGTGTCAGTCACGAGCTCCATCGATAATTTTCTGTACATCTTATTCCTTTACGTAATGGCGAATTATAGCTTTTCATTTATATCGTGCCTTCTGCATTGTCACCATTTCGTCAGCGAATTATATTTGCGGTTTGCACGTAGCATACCAATCATATAACTTTTCAGTGTAGGATTTCATGTGCAAGTGTGAGAGAACTGTAGTAGTTATCAATCGCAAGTGTTCGTCCTTTGTCAAGCAGTTCATCCAAGCATTTCATCACTACATTCGTTGGTATGATGCTACCTTCAGCATATTATTTTTCATAATATACGTTAAAATTGTAGGTCTAATAACCACCTTCCAGACAAATTTTAAATAATTTTATCCCAAATTTGTGCCTCTTGTTGGCAATATACTGCTTGAATTTTAACCGCCCTTAAAAAGGAACTAAAGTTTCGCCAATGCACACGTTTTTCTTTGAAACAATGGCAGCCTTAAATTTATCCTTTAGTCAGCTAACCAAGAAAACGATCTTCTGCAAACGGTCATCTGTTGTTACTGAATTATAGTTGAAATGTAGCGTTTTCCACAATAACTGGAAGCGATTTCTTAACATTACTTTTTTGATACTAGTCACATAAAGATCATTCATTAACCAGTACGAATGAAAAGATGGAAAATGACATAATCACATTCATATAACTATACCCAGGAATCGTTTTATTTCGTCGACAGCAGTGTTGTGCGACGCGGTAATACATGCGCTTTTTTCCGATTTCTTTTCTGCCACTGCAGGGCATAACGATTTGTTTCTTCGACCTAAAAATTAAAAAAAAAATCAAAATCAGTTGAACAAAATAAATTAGATATTTACCATCATGGATAAAAGGCTATCGTCTACAAAATATTCGTAGAATTGAAAGGGCAATTTGTTGTAGAAGTTTTCGTATAATTATGTATGAATACCTGCAAAATTATAGTCCTCAAATGTAAATTTTTGTAAATTTTTGCTACTGACCGGCTCCCAGACAATAGCTTTATTCATTGCATTGGATACTATTGGTTCTTCTTAAATTTTCTTTTTGGAGACTTCAGAATGGTGGGCAAGGACAGATTCTATAGCAGCATCAATATGTTCACCGAAATTCATATATTCTTTTTCTTTAATGGTGGACTGCATTGTAGCGCTCTAATCTAAGTACTGATAAGAAAAACGCAAGCAACGACAACGGCACCTTCGCTTATTAGATTTGCCGACACGTTATAAGATAGAGAGAGTGATAGATATTGATTTGAAAGTTAAAGAAATACTTAAAAAAAGTGATCGGCCAAAGAACACAATAAAATTTTCAATGATGGCGCTTAACCTGTTAACCACTTATATAACTATAAATTCTACTACGATATCTTTAATTTCTCTAAGAACAATAATTATTCCAACTTCATTCCTCGTAATTACTTACCTGCTAGTTAGAGATATCAGTTTTAGTTTATCTAAAAAGAGTTTATTATCGCATAAATTACAATATTCATATACAAAGTTACAACAACTTCTAAAGTACTAGGAGTCTGCGTGACTCCAGCTCACCGGTTATGGGTTAAAAATGAATGGTTTGTTGTTAGTATGGCTTTTATTCAATCTCTGTACCGTGGGACATATATAAGGTGCACAGTGCACGTGGGATGTTCGAAATAAAAATAGTGAAATATTTCTTGTCCAGCCCGTGTGTACCACTTACAGACATTTTTTTTTATTTAAACGAATATACCCGCATCAATCACTAAGGGTTATTAGCGAGCAGACATACATAAACAGTAAGATACATATTGTTAGATAAAAAAAATATTTTTTTTACAATCTGGTATATAGTTTAGTCATTTTAAGATAACTTAATAAAGACTGTAAGTTTGACGTTAGTACACTTTTTAAATTATCACTAAGGGCACACGCGATTCTTTCGTTCTGGTACACTGGACACTCGACAATTATACGTTTCACTGACAACTGAGTGTTTTACTTGGTACACATGTTGTGTCCATGTTGTGTCAAACGCTTTTCTTATGTCAAAAAATACGGCAATAAGTTTTTGGTTGTGCAGAAAGGATTCATGTATACTTGATGCAAGTGTTATTGGATTGTCTGTTGTGGATCTACCCGTACGAAATCCACTTTGTCTGATACTTATTAGGTTATTGTTTTCGAGGTGCCATTTAAGACGATAATTAAGGATTTTTTTTAATAGTTTGCAGGTACAACTCGTACGTGATATAGTTGCTTGCGACCATAGATCAGGAAAGTCATGGCGAATAAAAATATTGTTAAAAATATCAACTAATATTAGTTCTGCATTCAGAGGAAGATTTAGTAAGAAAAGAGGGTGGATATCATCAGGTCCTGGACTCGAATTTTTAGCACTCAGACAAAATTCTAATTTCTGAAGACTTACTGGTTTGTTTATTGGATGGCTGCTCTCTGTAATTTGTATATTTGAAGACTCCGTTAGTTTTTTGTGCTCTAGAAAGGATAGGCTGTAATTGGAATCACTAGAATTAAGTTCATATATATCTGCTAGTATTTGTGGAATATCCTCTTTATTTGAATGAGTTTGGTTATTGTATGATAAAGTATCTATACCTCGGAAGTCTTTTGTCCCTTTTATTCTGAGGACTTTGTTTTATATGTTGCCTAAGGAAGTGAAAGGATTTATTGAAGAAACGTACTTTTTCCAACCTTCTCGTTTTGCTTTTTTGATTAGTTATCTGCTTTGAGCTCTGAGATTTTTAAACCTTAAAAGGTTTTCGATAGTTTTATGTTTCGTGTAAACGTTAAAAGCGTGTTTAAACAAAGTGAGTGCTTGTGCAGTTTCGTTATTCCACCAAGGAACTGGCTGCTTTTGACTCGATTTTGTTTTTCCCACTGCGATTGTTGCTGCAGAAATAATAATATTATTAAATATTTCAAGATTTTGGTTTGCGTTATTGGTTAAATTAGATTTGTTTGTTTGTTCTTCTATCAGTGTTCGATATAATTCCCAGTCAGCTGACTTTATTTTCCATGTCTGGTGAATTGTAAAAGTTGATTTCTCATTAGTGTTAATGGTTATCGTGATAGGGAAATGATCACGGTCATATAAATACCCCAATGTGTCCTAGTATAATAAAGGAGCTAGCGATGGACTGCATAAAGAGAGATCTATGGCGGAAAATGTACCATTGTATGAATTGAACCTAGTAGATTTTAGAGTGTTTAGTAAAACGAAATTTAAATTATCAATGAGATTATTTAAGAGATTACCACATTTGTAGGTTTTGTTACTTCCCCAAGTAGTGTGTGTGTGTGTGTGTGTTTTGTTTTATGGCACTGGAACTAAGCCAATTAGCCAGAACAAATGTGTGAAAGTTATAAGGAAAATGCTTCAGTTAAGTATTAATTTTCACTTAATGCGTATCTAATATTATCTTATATTTAATGAACAACACATATTATTATACATAATACTCAATATTATATTATTGATTATCCTTATAATGTAACTATTTTTTTTTTTAACTATATTGTTTGGTTTTTGATTTATTATTTGTTTTTTTTTTTGCCGCTAATTTGCCGATACAAAAGAGTGGGATTTATGTTAGTGTGCTTATAATTTAAATTTACATTTAACTGTATGTACATAAATAACCTCATATACTCGTATATCTTCAGTTGCAAGTAAGCTCGATAAGTTAAAAGGTGTGTCTATTTTTAATTTATATAGATTACTAAGTAGTGTAGAGATCTCTTGTTGAATAGAAGGGCATTCTAATATAATATGTTCTAAACTACCATGTTTTCCGCATTCGCAATAATCTTCGTTATGGATACCTAAACGGTGTTTATATTCCGGATACATTGCATGGTTACTTCTGATTCGTGAAATTGTTTTTATAAAATTTCTATTTTGTACATTAAAAAACCATGGTTTTATGTTTAGTTTTGGAAGCAACAATTTAAACTTTTTCCCAGAGTTGGATTTTTCGTATTTTTCTTGCCATTTAGTTTTCATGGTTATTTTCATTTGGCTTACATGATCGTTCAAAGGTAACTTCATGTTAATCATCTCCCCTTCTGTAGTAGCCCTTTTTGCTAATCTATCTGCTATCTCATTATATTCTATCCCACAATGACTTTTTACCCAAGATAATGTAATTATCTTTTCATTTTTTTTCAATTTTGTAAGTACTTCATATACATCTTTAATTAAATCGTCATACTGGTCGGTTATGTTAATATTTTTTATCTTTTCTAATGCACTTCTGCAGTCAGAGAATATTACTATATTAGTGCCGGATAGGGATTGAGCATAGATTAGTGCATTTTTAATTCCGACTATCTCTGCAGTGAATATTGACGATCCCTTAGGCAGTTTATACAGTCGCTTTATTTTTTTATTAACATGATAAAGAGCCAAACCGGTATTTCCATTAATTACAGAACCGTCAGTAAAGATGTAATCATGATTTTCCCATTTATGATGAATTTTATTAAGAAAATATTTATTTAGTAATTTTTCTGGGAGTCTAGGGTAGTCATCGATTAAATGGAATACAGGGCGAATATCGTAGTGTTTAAAAGACGTTAAGTTGTTAATAGTTAATATATTGTCCTTAATTTCTGGGTAGTTATCATAACTTTCGATCAATAGAGGAGTTTTTTTATTTTTCCAATATCGATTTGTTAAAACCTCGATAGTTAACTGATGAATTGTGTGTGTAAGATTGTCATTTTTTGCGTATATCTTAAATAAGTTTTTATTACTTAAGAATTGTCTCCTTAACTGAAGTGGAGGTATGCAACTTTCCGCCTCCATAACAACTATGGGTGTAGATTTCAGATACCCATTACAGATTCGTAGACATTTATTTTGGATTTGATCAATCTTTTTAAGATGACATTCAGAGGCCGATCCATATAATACGCACCCATAATCGATTATTGACTGAATAAAAGATTTATAAAATAGAAGACAAATATTAGGGTCTGCCCCCCACTTACTATGGCTGAAAACTTTTATGATGTTTATAGCATTTTCAATTTTAGATGTTATATAATGAATATGAGATTTCCAGTTAAGTTTTGTATCTAGAGTAATACCTAGATACTTAATTGAAGCTAGGTACGGGAGTGTGTAATTTTTTAGTGTTATTGAAGACGGATGATGAAACCTCTTCCTAGTAAATGTAACAGCTGCTGACTTATTTTCTGAAATGGAAAATCCGTTATTCTTTACCCACTTTTCTAATGAATCTGAAGCTACCTCTAAATTTTGATGACATTTTTCTATATTTTGTTCTGCCGTATATATACATATATCATCAGCATATTGTAATGTTTTTATATTCCTATGGAATATAGTATCCAAGTCAAATGAGTATATAATGTACAAAATAGGACTTAATATGCTGCCCTGAGGAAGGCCAACAGCAGCTTTTTGAGGACCTATTAACTTGTCTAGTGTACGAATATAAATATTTCTCTCATTATACAATTTATAAATATTAAAAATAAGTAGTTCCGGTAGTTTTAGCTTTTGCATCTTGTCCATTAAAATGTCTAATTGAATATTATCGTACGCTCCTTTTATATCTATGAATAAGCAGGTTGTTGAAAAATTGTGTGAGAATCCACTTTGTATGTCAGTAACTAGAGTAGTCACATTATCTAACGTTGAACGATTTTTTCTAAATCCGAATTGGTTTTCGGGTAATAGTTTATTGAATTCTAAAAAATGTTCTAGTCTATTTTTAATCATTCGTTCAAAAGTTTTTAATAAACAAGATGCCATAGCTATAGGTCGATAAGAATCTGAATTATTAGATTTTTTTCCAGGCTTTAATAAAGGGACTATAATATAATCAAGCCAATCATTGGGAATTGGTATTTTATTAAACCATATATTATTATATATATCCAACAACGCATTTCTGCCGGAATAAGATAGATTAAATATCATATTATACTGAATTTGATCCTTTCCTGGGGATGTATTACAATTTTTTTTCATAGCTCTATTCAATTCATACAGACTGAAAGGCGCTGTTAAATAATTATCTGAATTTCCAGAGGAATCATATGCACAAGGTTGTAATGGTTTAGAAATGCAAACTTTTGGACATAATTTATTTTGAAAATCCTCTATCCATTCAGCACTTGATTCTATGTAATGTGTATTGTTTTGTCTTCTATTTTTATAACTATTTACTTTTTGCCAAACTTGTTTCATAGGCGTGGTTTTATTTAAGGACTGACAATATATTTTCCATGATTCCGATTTGATTATTTTTATCGTTCTTTTTGCTATTGCATCAGCTCTTTTATAGTTTATTAAATTTTGCAGGTTTGGATTGTTTTTGTATATTATAAATAAATGTTTTCTGTTATTAACTTTTGCCTGACATTCATCATTCCACCAGTGTTTATTTTTTTTATTTTGCTTATATTTATATCTCTGTGGTATTGATTTTACAGCTGCATTATTAATTGCATTAATAAATTGGCTGTAATTAGAATTATTATCATTATTTATAAATTGTTCGTCCATTTCGCTTTGAAATTTATTCCAATTGGCTTTTTTTGTTATCCATCTACTATACACCATCATTTCATTACTGCTCATTTCACAGTTAAATTTAATTAAAATCGGAATATGGTTAGAACCATGTGGATCGTCCATAATTTGCCACTCAAAAAGATGTGCTATGCCTGATGAACAGAGTGTTAAGTCTATCGCTGAGGAGTTACTGTTTAATGTGGGCACTAATGTATGACTGCCATCGTTTAATAGTACCAAATCCATATTATCTATTGCATCTTGTAACCTGTTACCCTGAGAATTGGTTGTTAAACATCCCCAAGCAGTGTGATGAGCATTGAAATCGCCCCCGATTACACATGGTTTCGGGAGAGATTCCAAGAACTCGCCCCACTCATCCGTCCTTATGGAACTTCTTGGAGTAACATAAATGTTTACAAAAAATATACTGATTTTGTTGGTTGATAGTAGTTGGATACAGTTTGCTTGCAGTTTATTGGAGTGTCTTACAATAATCTCATTATATTTTAACTTTAACTTTACCAGAAAAGCCACCCCGCCGTATCCGTCAGGGCGGTCTTCCCTAATAACGTTATAACCTGCAAAATTTACATATTTTGATGGCTTAAACCACGTCTCTGAAAGCATAGCAATATCTATATCTTCACTTATTAATATATTTTGAAGATTTTCTTTATTAGATGTAGCTGATCTACAATTCCACTGGCAAATCTTAAAACAACTCTTCATCAGGTATTGCATTAAATTTATCTTGAATAATACTAAGTAAAGTTGATTCTTGAATTTCAAATTTATTTTGTTGTTTTAAGATTCCTATAATGGATAAAATTAAACCTACTAAAGCATTCTCCGTAACAGTGACACAAGTCTCTTGATGAGGCTGATTCAATGTTAAGTTTGAAGTGTAATTTTGTTTTTCGAAAACGGCTGTCGATGAACTCGGTAAATGAATTGGTGATAAAATTTTTTTATGTAGATTCAGTGTATTATCATATTCTTGAGACCTCACCACCCTAGGTCTTTTGTGAGAAACCGCAGAATGCTGGGAGTTTACCGAACTCGACTTTTGCCCGCTTGGCTGCATTTGGGAAGAAGGAAATATATTAGATTGTGACTGAAAAGCATTAGAATTACTGTTTAAATTGTGATTACTGTCGGCTAAATAATTATTGTTTAAGATTTCGGTCGGTCCCGGATATTTATTAACCACTTGTGCATAAGTAAATTTAGGGGTTTTTTTGTTAGCTTCGGCATAAGATAAATTTTGCTCAGTCATTAATTTTTTAATTGCTTTTTGTCTATTGAATTCTGGACACTCTTTTATTTCATTTGTGTAATGTTTTCCACTACAATAGAAACATGATTTTTCTACCAAATTTTTTTTACAGTCTTTTGTCTCGTGTCCCTCTTTACACTTTAAACAACAGTTTGTAGTAAGTAGTGTTGTAACAGTTAAAATCGCCTAATATTATTTTTGGGTGTGGAATTTGGTTTAAAACATTGCGTAGTTCAGATATGTCTAAATCAGTAGGATGAGGTAAGTATACATTGCAAATATTGATTTTCATTTTGTGGGTGACTGACATTGCAACTATTTCGAGATTTGTTTGCAGTTGTATTTCAGTTGACTCTATGTCATCCCTTACGAAAATTGCTCTTCCGCCGCTTAAGTGATCTGCAACTCGTTTTTTTAGAAAAGGAACATAATTTTTTAATGTCACATTTTGGTGCTTGAAATGGGTCTCTTCTAGGCATATGACTAAAGGAAGATATTCGTGTATAAGAAGCTTGATGGATTCTATATGTGTAAAATAACCGTTGGGGTTTCACTGTAACATGAATGTGCTGGCCATTAACTATTTATTTAAGTATTTACTATTTAACTATTTAGTATTTAACTAGTTACTATTTAACTATTTACTATTTAACTATTTACTATTTAACTATTTAACTATTTAACTATTTACTATTTAACTATTTACTATTTACCTATTTACTATTTAACTATTTACTATTTAACTATTTACTATTTAACTATTTACTATTTAACTATTTACTATTTAACTATTTACCATTTAACTATTTACTATTTAACTATTTACTATTAACCTATTTACTATTTATGTGTTAACTATTTACTATTTAACTATTTACCATTTAACTATTTACTATTTAACTATTTACTATTAACCTATTTACTATTTATGTGTTAACTATTTAGTGTTGAGAACTTGATTCGTAGTCAATTTCGTCAGTAGAAGAAGGACTGTTGAGAAGCAGTTTCTTCTTTAATCTGGTGATATTGTTTTTTAAAGTTTTATTTTGTATTTGAGAATATATAAAGTTTAGAATTTCTTTTATATCTTGGCTTTCATTTGAATAATTTTTAACAATAAGTTCAGAATATTTTGAGTGAAGAGAATTTGCCAGAAAATCACATATTTCATGAAAAGTAAGTGTAAAGGAAGGGTTTCTACTTTCAATTTTTTCTTTAATTTGAATAAAATAATTGGAATATCTTCTTGGTTTTAGGCTTTTTCTTAGGTTTTTGAGTATCGGGAGGAGGTAGGTCATTTTCAAGGATTTCAGGAGAGTAAATTTGTCTTTTAGTAGCATGAGTAACTTCAGTGGTTTTTCTATCGCTTTTAATCACTAAGGAATTATCTTGGAATATTTTTGGTTGATTGAAAATTTGTAATTCATTGTTTGTTTATGAGGAAGTCCTTTGTAGCTAATGTAAATTCGTGGTTTTGTAGGGTATTGGGTTCTGGTTTCATTAATGTTTCGGTATCTTCTTGGTATTGGTTTCGTGGTTGTTCTTGTAGCTGAATATATTTTTCATTATTAGAGTTATGTTTATTCACGTGGTAGTCAGTTTCTATTTTATTAATTGAGCTGCTTGATGATGATAAAGAAGGACAGTCAGAATCGTGATGTCCGACAATCTTGCACCTGGAGCAGTTTAAACCATCTATGGAAATGTATAGTCGATATGATGTATTGTCGAATAAGATTAGAAATGAGTCAGGAATTGGTGCATTTTCTAAAGGGCTTATAAACATTTGCCTCCTAAAGCTGAGTACGTGGCTGTATTCTGGGTCTTGCATGCCTACTCGTAGAAACGTCATGTTGGAGGCGGATTTTATACCCATAGTTTTTAAGTGCTCTTCAATTATGCTATTAGGTATAGTAGGACATACATTAGATATGATTAGTCTCTGGGCAGGGGTGATAAGTCTTCTTACTTCAATCTGGTTACCATCAATATTTATATATTTGTGGGAGCTAAGAAATTGATCAACTACATATTTAGAGGAGAGGTAGATGCAGATGCGGTGGTTTGCTATTTTGGATGCCCAAACAACAGTTTTGGGCTGTACTATTGATCCAACAGCTTTTACATATTCGAAAACTTTTATTCCTTTTATGTTTGAAAGTATAATGCCTTTGTATTTTAAAGGATGTTTGAAACTGTTTAGTGCATTGGAGTAAGATATATGTGACGTAGTGAGGTAGTAACTTATTCCGGTTCATCCATCTTCCCACTGAGAATTTACGTACATTGGCACAGAGGATCTGAAGCCGGACCTGGCCACTTAATAAAATTGTACTGAAGCCTAATTACTTGTTAGAAGCAAGAACCAGCAAAAAGTTTGTTGTCTATAATCGATAGGTTGAATTGAAATCGATAAAATATTTTGCCTTTTAAACTTCTGATTTTAAGGTTATTAATAATGCAGTTTTGTACTCACAGAATTGTACGATTTTCAGTGCCCTGTCACATTTAACTTTAAGTTGCAAAGAGTATAAAAATTAAATTATGTTTTTAATTTTAACTACTAGTAATTAACAATTTATTAGAACCGATATAAAGCTGTATGATCTGCTAGATATCGGGGCCGGACTCCACGAACAATTTTATTTTTTAAAAATAATCATATTCGTGTGTTTTAATTGTTCTTAACATTAAGCTTCATGTCTTAATATCAAAAAAGTATAATGGGTTGGCATACAGTTTTTCAAATTATGACCTGGTAGTTTGTTAATATTTTTCTCAATTTTATTAATTTTCTCTTTTTCAATTAAATTTCCTGTAAAATTTGTTTTGTTGTTTATTGTTTTAAACTATTCTGTCTTTATGAATATATGATCTTAACGTTTCTGCTACCTTTAAATTCAGAAGAGTAACATTTGAGCCTAAATTATACACTCCATAAAATTCCCTGTTGTTTAGGAATACTTTTAATGTGATCAATGGCAGCAAATCTAGTTTTTTTTGGTCAGTTACTATTTTATTTAATGTCTCCTGTACAGTAATATTATTAATATATATATATATATATATATATATATATATATATATATATAATATTATTTGAGTTTGTCTTCGTATGTTGTTTTTCAATTTTTTTGTTTTAAACGGCATATTACTTCTGGATGAAACCGTATATGGAATTCTTTTTTATCACACTATTGACAAGGTTCCTTTTTTTCTAACGTTAAAGTATCTGATTTGATAGGTATTTGGTGAAAACTGGTTTTGTCTGTGACTTATTTTTTTTTATACTAAACTTTCCAATTTTTTTAATTCAACTATCAGTTTTTCCATTGTTGTAATGTCAGTTGAATTACCATCTTGGCTGTAAATTGTCATGCCTATCACAATTAAATCAATTAAATATCAATAGAAAAGTCAGTTTTCACATTTTCACAAAAAGCATAATCAATAAGACTACCACTTATATACCTAGAAGAACAAATTTCGCTATGTCTACGCCAAGCTGTTTCACAAAAACTATTTACAAAATTAATTTTCCATACCACAAAATTATTATCTAAGCCTAATATTATTATTTTTGATTCAAACTATTTCTTTACTATTCCATCAAGGAACAAACATGAAATTAAAATCCTGTCTTCATCGGAATTTAACTTATATTATGTGAGGACATTATGTTGATTTTCATTAAGATTATTTTTAAAAATAAAAAAATATTTAGATAGGTATTTATTTTTCCCTGGTATGTATCAAAATTCAAACGGCAATATCGTCGGAACAATATTCCAAGTTTCGAGAAGATTTAATTAAGCTAAGTCTCAAGTTTAGAAGTTAGGTTTTTACGGTGTAGAGCATAATGTGTTGAGAGCGTGAAGAAAAGAACTAAAGAATCTGGTAATAGTTAAAAAGCATTCTACCGAAAAGGAATGGACGAATGAGAACTGGAACAGCGGACAGAAATTGCGACTAACGATTTATAAGACTGATATATCACTTCAATTCGCCGCGTATTCGCTATTCGTTTGTTGGTAACTTGCTATGTACAGGATGAATAGCAATAGCAACGGGGGTTTATTAGATCTGCTATAATTAAGCAAAATGTTATTAATCTGCTGAAAACGATGAATTCTTTTAAACTCAATTTTTCTTTGAAAGAGACGTGTGAAATTATGCACAAAATAGTGTTTTTTTTAAATATTGTATTTTATATGACGAAAAGTATATCTCTAATGTGGCTTGATAACAATATTTATTTGATAAAATCCAGGACGCGTTTCGACATCATTGCCTTTCTCAGCTTTAAAAAACAGGAAAACTTCATAGGGAACATCCACGACATAATTACTGAGTTATGGATTCGACGATTACTTGATGAAAGTTCATTTTTTCAAGCAGTAAAATACTGAAAACTTTTATTTTCAACACTTTCACACAATTTATTATATCACTACAGCTGTTTCGACATAGTGCCTTTCTTAAGTGATCTATTTTTGTTATGCGTCTACACTTTATGGTCTTTAACTGAAGTTGAGAAGGGGAGAAAACTGTTTATCTCAAGTTGATCATTCAGAAATATATCTTTATTTTTTAATGTATTGATTTCTGTTGATTTTAATAATGGTAGTTTAGGGCCTTTATCTTGAATGTAAAGTATTTGAAATTTGAAAAAAAAAAAGAAATACGTAGAATCTTTTTTTTCTATTATTAAAAGCCCATTTGTGTTCTATAAGTATGTTAAAGATTTTACCGTGTCAACCTGCTCTTATAGAAACCTTTGGAGGTCTGATCTACTAATATAGCTATACCGTTTTAATCATGCTTCTTTCATTTTCGGCCGTCGGAAACGCATACCTACCTTAAATTATTTCCGATACTATCAAATGATTTTGTCTTTTATGGGAACATTAACATGTTAAATTTTTTGGCGGTTATATTAAATTGGTGCAGCATAGATTGTAAATCATCTTCACTTTGAGGAAGTAGTATTCCATCGTCTGCATAGCAGATTATTTTAAATTGTTTTTCTCACATTTGGTATCCTTTTCTAGTTCCTATTTTTTTATTATTTCATCCATAATCAGGTTGAACAAAAGAAGACTCAGGGAATCTCCCTGCCTTATCCCATTGCTAGCTTTAATAAAGTCGGTTAGTTCTTCTTCTACTTTTACTTTTATTTGGGTTGGTAGATATTTTCGATAGTTTTTATTATTCAAAATATTATCTCTCTTGCGGACAATAAGTGGATAACGTCCTTTAATTTAACCAGGTTAAATGCCTTCTTAAGGTCCACGAAACATAGATATGTCGGTTTATTGTATTTTAATGATTTCTATTGCACTTGTCTAATTATAAATATAGTGTCGGTGCATGATCTTCCCGACCTAAAACCTTGTAGTCCTTCTGTTAGTATTATAATATTTGTTAATATTACTTATCTGTTAATTGTAGTTTTCAGTTTAATGAATTAATTCCTCTGTAATGTTGCGGGTCCGATTTGTCTCCATTTTTATAAAGAGGTATTAGGATGCTTGATAAATTCTGTTTTGTTTTATTATTTTTTTAATTAGATTTAATAGTTGTTTGGTCAGATCTGGTTCTCCGTACTTTAGGAGTTCGTTCGGAATACTGTCCTCTCCTGGTAATTTTACTATTTTTAATTTCCTTAATGCTTCCTTTATCTCTTTTCCGTCAATATTTATTTCGTCGTTTGTTGTCACCTCTGGTGTTGGTGATTCATTATCGTCACCTTTAGCAAATAGGGATCGAAAATAGTGTACCCATGTTTCCTTCTAAGAGTGTTTTGTTTTTATTAGTTTGTTCATCTCTTTTCCTTGTTCTCTGATCATTCTCCATATTTCTTTTTGTGTTCCGTAGTAGTCGTGTTGCATCTGTTTTGAGAAGCTCTACCAGTGTTCCCTTTTTATTTGTGTAACTAAAGTATGGGTTTCATTTCTGATTCGTTTATAGTGGTTATATGCCTGGTGTGTTTGTTTTGTTCTGTATTTTAAATTTTTTGTAATGTACTAATGTGCAGATGTGTACTTTTATATGGAGCAGAAGTGTCGACACTAAAAGTATTAGGTATGAACATAATTAAAGCATTTTAAATGTGAATTCTTAGACGGATGCTTTAGATACCTTCGATAGAAAGAATAACTAATAAGGAGGTACTAAGGAGATTCAACGTAGATGACGCTGATATGGTTACCAGCTATAAAAACTATCACCAAAACGTTTAACATAAAACGATCATTTTAAAACACATTAATTAAAAAAGTTATAAACAAAGAAGTATACAGGTAAGTTTTTTTTTATTTTTTGCTAAGACTGGTCCTTTTGCAGCTCGAGGCAGGTCTTGGACCTATTGTCCTTGCCCCATCAGTTCCATCAATATGCTATGAAGATGTTAGTTTTTATTTTAAATTTTATTTTCATTAGTATTGGACTTTTTTATTAGGTTTTCATTTGAAACTTATTTTTATTAGTATTTTTTTTAGATTTTGAATAAATTTTCATTGTATTTTAATTTTTACTTTGTTTTGAAATTCAATATTTATTAAAATTTATTTCTTTTCTTTTTAGTTTTAATTAGGCTGTTATCTCGAGAAAAAATAAAATAATCAATGATAAATATATTGTGTTATTTTATACACAACACTTAAAATTGTGGAATTTTTCTTGAAGTTATCTAAAGATTGATATAAGTAACTGCATCAGAATAATATTCTACGACGATTATTGAAGAGGAGGTACAGGATTTCGAAAACTAAATCAAAGAATATAGAAAGGCAAAACACAATAATTAAAAAATGTACTAGAAACGTAAGAAAAACTTCGAAAAATGGATTTTGGAAAACAAGAAATCCCAAATCTGAAACCTGAAAAAATTAAGTGTATAGCCCAAAATGAACAAGAACAAGAATAGTTTATTCAAAATGTGGAATATCTCTATATTCTGTGGCCCTTTTAGATGTCAGTTAAATCTGGCACTATTTCTACTAAAGCGTTTAAAATTGTTGCCCGATTCTACGGAAAAGATCTCTCTGTATTTAATCCACAGCCGTAGTGCAGCACGCTTGCAGATATTCACTAATTCCGAGAGAGACTATAACTGGCCTGCCTTTCCATTAACACCGAATTTTCCACTGCTATTTAATCTCAAGCGATATGTTTAGAAACAGCGAAATGAAGCTCGGAATATTTCACAAAAATATTTTAAACTGAAATGAACGTAAGTGAGAATTGTCAAAAGTAATTGAGTCATATAAACATGAAAGTAACAATTTCAAAACCTTTTTAGGGTTGAGGATGAGTATTAGAAATGACGTATAAAATAAAATATAATCCTTTGGAAGAAATACGTATTAGAAAAACCGATATAATGTTTGTCAAAATACTCTCCACTCAAAAATTATTTCTTAATCGTAGATATGGCAACCAATGTCTAACAATAAAGTATTGGGTGCCAATGTGTAATAATTAAGCAACTACCTAGATCATTGAGTACCAATGGTTTAACAACCAAACGACACCTCAGTGGTGGAACTATAAAAGCAATCTCTTTCTCAATTGTAAGTAATAATCTTTAATCTTAATGCAAATTCTGAAATTAGAAATTTTGAAGGGACAATAAACGATTGTATTAACTAATTATATTGAATAAATATAGAGAAACAAAATTTAGTTAATAGAACCTTGCCTTAGCTTTACAAAAGAAAATAATAATGTAGAATACACTTAAGGCTACTACTGTCATTTCTGAAGGAATGTAGTCTTAACATACATCACGTCTGGAGGAGAGCTGGATCTATTCTTACATGGTGCTCAGTATAGGCTGTAGTAGCAGCATTGGTGTAGTCTAAGGTAGTAGTACCATTGATGAAGTGGTAGGATTGAAGCTTGCTACATTTCTTTAATAAGCAATTTTAAACACAACGTGGTGTTAATCGGGTAGTCGCAACAAAAAGGTAAAGGACAAGCTGAATTTATTAAAAAAACTACATTAAATCTTACATCTTGTGTTGGCTGACAGCATAAACTTAAATGTTTTGCTTTACCATAAGGTTCCAAAAAATTAATATTTTTTAAAATATTAACCCTTAAACGGACACACCGGTCTCTGAGACCTTTAGTGTCACAATATGCTAAACTTTGGCAACCCTGTTTGAGCTGCGGTTCTCCCCTTCCAAATATGCTTCCATCAACTACCGAGGTACGTAACGCGTGCAATTACGATTAGTATACACTGTGTGTCAGCCAAATGGAATAAAATTAGCTAATAAATAAATGAGGGAGTATTCGAAAAAACGGTCGAATATGTCGGTGAGTATCTATAGTTGTAAATTTTTTTCCATAAAAACTGTTTATATGGGGTGTATTACATAACAATGGCCAATACCAATTTGCTTATTTTAAATAAAACACCCTGTATATTAATTAATTTTTAGATTCTTCAAATCATTTTAGACATTTTTTGAATACAATGTCCTAAACCTATCTTTGACTGTTTCGGAAATATTAAGTAAAATGCAACAATTCACATTTAGAAAAGAAAATTATCTATTTGTCGAAAGTCGCTACAACATATTTAAAAACTTCTAAATAATACAAATCTTAACAATAATGTCAATGTAGGAGATGTTCAAAATGCTCCCCACGAACATCTTGGCAACACCCTAACCGTGGATAGAAATTTCTTCTAATGTTACTCAACATCTTAGATGTAATCGATCTAATCGCAAGCGTTATTCGTCTTCGTAAGTCAGCTAAGTCAGTGAATTTAGTTTTGTATACAATACTTTTCACATATCCTTATAATAAAAAGTCTAATGGCGTCAAATCGGGGGATCATGGTGGCCATTCCATCGATCCTCGCCTCCTTATCCACCGATTTGGAAATATTTGGTTGAGGTACTGCCGGACATGGATTTGGTAGAAGGGTGATACTCCATCTGGTTGAAAACATATAATATTCGCTGTAACTTGTGGGTTTTCTGGATCAGGATTTAAGTTGACCAACGTTGGCACTACATGATTTTGGAGCAATGCTAAATAATTGTCGCCATTAAAATTGCCATCTATGAAAAAGGGACCTATGATCTGATCTTCAATAATTCCTGCCCACACGTTAACCTTCTCGTATCAGATGCAGGAACCTCAACGTATGATACAACTTTAGTTCTCAGCAACCACTCTACAGACCAGCACATCAGTCTGATAATGCACAAGCAGGTACATCATTATTACTTTGCATAACTGTTGATAACACCAACAACTTTACTGGGAACTTGTCAGATAGTTCAGATCTCGATCTTAATTATGAATTTGAACAAACATCAGATTCTGACTCATCTAATATGCCAGATACTGACCTCAAAAGTCAATTTCAGGGCGTCAGGGTCTATAGAAAGCGTAAGATGACGGCTAAAGAAAAAACAGGTAGAAAGAGTGTAAGAAATATAAGGGTGGCTTTATATTAAGGCTAAGAAAGATTTAAACATGGGCATCGAACAGAAAAACCGTAAGGGTCAACTTATTCCTGCCAGACAAATAAAAAATCGGTGCAAAGAAAACTGTAGAAATAAATGACGAGAGAAGATAAATAAGGAAAATAGAAAGATATCGTTTAACGAATTTTGGAAAATAGGTGATCACACTAGACAATGGGATTACATAGTAAGATACATTAAGAAAGTGGATAAAAAGTGAGTGAAAAAAACAGACGACAATTCTAGACGAAATTTCTCTAGAAAATATATACTGGCTCTTAACAATAACGACATACCGGTTTGCGAAGCTATTTTTCTCAATACTTATGGAATATCCGAAAAGTGGTTAACAACCGCTTTAAGCAAAATTGGAAACAGTGGATCCCTTGAGGCAGAAGAGGGAAGCAGGCTACAACACCAAATAAAATTTATGAAAACATCTTAAACTCCATACGAAATCACATTCAATTTTTTTCTGTGGTGCCTTCTTACTACATCAGACAAAAGTCAACAAAAATGTACTCGGAGGAGGGTCTTGACGTTGGAATAATGCATCGATTGTCCTTAGAATACATGCAAGAAAGAAATGTTGTAAAAAAGTTACTTTGGGACAATACAGGGAAATTATTAATGCTGAGTTAAATCTTGCATTTTTCGAATCAAAAAAGAATCAATGCAGCCTCTGTACAGCCTATCCACCAGAAGATAAAGTTAAAATAAAAGATAGGTTTGACATTTTTCTAATAAGATAGCTGTCAGAGCTTTAAAGGATGCAGATTAGGAAGCGGCGATCAATGATAAATTAGTTTGTGCCGCTTGTTTCGATTTACAGAAAGTCCTCGTAACACCCCAATCTGCTGTAAACGACTTTTATTACAAGAGTAAACTCGCCACATATAATTTCACAATTTATGATATGGAAAATAACAAAGGCTACTGTTATGTGTGGCACTAGGTAATTGCGAAAAGGCGACAAAACGAAATAAGCAGTTGCATTTAAATTTTTTTAAAACATCAAGAAGAAAATGTAGTCAAAAGGTTCTTTATTCTGATAACTGTGGCGGACAAAACCGCAACTGTCTTATTTTTTCATTCTTATCTATGCTTCTATAAGTTTTTATCTTTAAATAATTCTTCGATTTCTAGAAACAGGGCATACACACAACGAAGGAGACAGTATGCATGCTGTTATTGAGAATTCCAAAAAGTGGCGATCAGCAATATATACCCCTGATCAATGGATCATGTTTATTCGTATGGCAAAAGTGTCTGGAAAGCCATACATTGTAAAATAAATGGCACCAAGCGACTTTTTTAGTTTAAAACAAAAGGTAAAATTAGAAAATTGGGATAAGGATAATAGCGGAGAAAAGCTAAAAATGAGCAAGATTAAAGAAGTGTACTTTTTATCAGATATGCCTTATAAAATTAAGTTCAAATATGACTATGCCGATGAGCTGAAAATAATAACCTTAAAAAAATCTCAAAGAAATACATTAAAAAACTATAATTCTAAAGAATTGCTTCCACTTTATACAAGCTTGCTTCTAATAAACGCCAAAAAATTGAATTGTTTGCTTGACTTATGTAAACCCAAAGGAAACAGTATTCCTAGCATTCCTGAGGTTTATCAGAAATTTTACTTTTTCCTTATAGCCGATAATGGGACGAAAATACAAAAAAGACAGAATATTAAAAGTAGTAGATGGAAGCAGAAAGTGAGAATAATGAAAAATATGAACAAGACTCTTATTTTAATTATTCCGATTAGCTTTAGAAATGTTTTTTATTGTCATTTTTTAAACAGTGCTGTTTTGTTTCAATAAATCTGTTACTAAGTCTAGAGTAAGTATTTTTTTTTTCCTTAATTGCTTCGACGAAAACTATAGTAGATCTACAAAATTTAGCAAAAAATGGTTTTTGTTATATTTAATTTGTGAAATCCCTTAAAACGCTTTATATATATTAGAAATTTAAGACGTATTTCTTCCAAAGATAACGTCATTTCTTAAAACGAAATCTGCGAAAATTTTGAAACGCGATTATCTCAGTTCAACCAATTAAATTATTAATTATTAAAATTAAATAGAATAAAAATATAATTAAAAAAAATCTATTTATTGATATATATATATATATATATATATATATATATATATATATATATATATATATATATATATATATATATATATTGTGACGATTAGGGTTTATAGAAAATAATTTATAAGTTATATACTACATAATATTAGATATTTGGTTGTTTTAAATAAGTTATATACTAGAGAATTTAATAAAAATATATTTATGTGAGGGCAATTTTTAATAAATTAGCAAATAATAATTGTAAAAAGTTGTATTTTAATATTGTAAATATATATAAGTGAGCCATGTGCTTAGGCAACCAAAAATACTCTCGGAGATTGACAGATATTTATACTCTGAAGTGACGTTTAAGAATATTTACGAATATAAAGTGGGTTATAATAATATATTGTTTGAAATGTGTATTTTATTAAATTAGAATGTTAAGTTACTAATTTAATTATATATTCTGATCTGAAAAGCCTAAATGTAAACAAAATTATTAATAGAAAAGAATGGAATTCTCTGGATCTCCGGAGATGGCCATGTTTGCGAAATGGTTTGTTCCAGAAAATTCAGACAAGTAGTTAATAGAACAAAATAGAACATGATATCTTACGAGATGGTTCTAGAATGTCCAAAAGATATAAATACCCGTGATTTGGATTCAAGATGGCAGTTTTTGAAAGTTTTTAGTCAGAAAAGTTTTAGATAGTGCAGTCAGAAGAGTTTTGGGAGTTTTTAGAAGTTTTTAGTTAGAAGTCAAGCAGTTTATTATGAAAGAGTCAGTGAATCAAGTACAAATAGTCAAAATGTTTAATATAGTGAGTTAAATGAAGATTAAAAATTATGCATATAATTTAATGCACATTTATAATTATACACAAATAATTATTGAAGATAAAAAAAGGTATATTGGAAGAAATTAAATTATAGTATGGTTGGAGATTAGTATAAATCAACTTATAATAATTGGATATTGGTCTATTGAAAAGAAGAATAAATATAAATGCTGTTTGCTGGTTTGGTTGGTGGTATATAAATGCTGGTGAAGAAAAATATATCTTAAATTGGTAGAAGCTGATAATTAAAAAAAAGAAATTTCACAAAAACAAGGATAACCGAAGTACAAAGACTTTCAGTGGTGATTAGAATATATATAGTGGAAAACAGTTCATTTAGGCATTCAGTGAAAGAAAGGTACAAAATTTTGTTAATATAATTTAGTTAGTGTCATAACAATTTCAATTTTGAAGATAGTTTTGTTTAAATTTTAGATTGTCTATAGAATTTAATTAGTTTTATAAGAGTATCAATTTAAAGATAGTTTATTTTAAATTTACATTGGCTAGGTTAGATATATATGTGTGTTTCATAATAGTTATAATAAAGATAATTTAAAAAAGTACTTACAAGCTAATTCTTTGAGAACCGCGATAAAAACCCTATATTATTAAAAATACTCATTGCTCATCATTCAAAACAAAAAACACATCATAACAATATATATATATATATATATATATATATATATATATATATATATATATATATATATATATATATATATATATCCATTATTCTCAATCTACGGAAGAAATAAAATATAACCTGGCAACTCTTTGGTGTCGGTTGGTGCCAATTTAGGCTTCAGTCAATTCCGTACGATTAGGCGTCTCCTCTCTTTCCTTGTCTAAGATGCCACCTCTCACATCCAAATGTATTCTTATCACAGATCCGCCCTAGTCTAGTCATATACTCTGAAACTCAGTAGATGGTAAGGCAATATAATATGATATATCTGGTTAAAAAAGTGAGAAAAAGTACTGCATGAACAAATAATCTAAAAAAAATAAACATTTAAATTTTTATATTTATGGGAGGAAAATTTCCGAATTCAGCGCTATAATCTGGTTTGGTCAATAAAACGGTAATTAGTTTTTTATTTGACTTCAAAAGAGATCAGAAAATTACTTTAAGAGATACTTTTTTCCCATAAATTTGTATTTTTACAGGAGTTATGTATTTATTGGTATAATGGTTTAAAGGATTTTAATTTTAACAAATAAAAGGTAAATTTATTAAAGGTGTAATAATCTTACAATAGGAGAATACTAACAAAGAGACAATAAAAAGTGTACTGTGGCCCTTTAACCATAGTTGTTCAGTAAGCTGCTTTGTAATCCACGCCAGAAATTACCCACAAACACATCTTAGAGACATATGCCACTCACACAAATTAACTTATAATGGAAAAATAATGAGGTAGCATCTCACTAGGTACCCATAAGGCAAACTTTTAGATTTTAGTTTCCCCTAAAGAAGATTTATCCAACATGTGTATAATGGAATTGGATAATGAAATTAAACAGTTAATGGCAAGAAGTTATTCTCTATGAAAACAAAAAACGAATAAATCAGTATATTATTCAGGAAACAAAATTGCACTATCGCTAAACTTGACATAGAAATTAAGAGGTCACCTGATATAAAAAAACTACACACTGAACGCGAAAGATTTATTATTTAAATATATACGCATGGACAAAAATACCGAATATTATGGAATTTTCTTTTAATTTTTTTTGAAAATAAATTCTGGTCAATCAGGTCGTTTATTGCAAAGAATAGTTTAATAAACAATTTTAAATTTTTATGCGGAGAAAAATGGGAGAAAAAATAATGCTTAATGCTAGGTAAATAAGATTTTTTTACTCTAAACTTAAATGCTAACTTAAATTGCTTAAACAAGTCTTTTTAATTGAAACAAGTGCATGTTCAGTAACAAGTATTCCTCCCTTTAGCTTTTATTACTACTTGCGTCCTTTTTGAGATGCTTGCAAGTAAATTTTGGACATACCCTTGGTAAATAGTATTCCATTCATCCTCTGCAGCAAGCCGAAGCTACTGTATCGTATTTGAAACGGGATTTCTTTGTCGTATACGGCGTTTTAGCTGATCCCACATGTGCTCTATTAGATTTAAATCCAGAGTAAATGATGGCCAATCCAATCTTTGAATTTGGATCTCATCAAGATAATTACTTAGTATGGCAGCAGCATGTGGTCGAGCATTATCGTGCATTAACATGAATCTGTCATATCCAATGTAACCAACATATGGCAAAACATGATCTTGCAGGATATTTTGAACTTAAGTGTCACCAGTTATTCGTCCAATCACTTCCACAAGTGCGGTACGTCCCTCCCAACTAATAACTCCCCAAAGCATTATGGCATTAACTCTTCTGTAGACGTGGTTTCGACCATCTGGCTTATATAATATGATTCTGGTCTCATCAGTGAAAAGAACGTTTTTCCAGTTGTCGATATTCCAATGAATATGTCTTCTTGCAAATTCTAAACGATAACCTTTATGATTTTGGAAAAGACGTGGAACTTTTGCTGGACGTCTGGGCTTAAGTCTGCTTCTTTTAGTCTTTGTCTAACTGATTTTGAGCTCACATTAACTTGTCTGACATGTAGTAGCTCATTTCTGAGGTGCATCGATGTCATTGAGCGATTTCTTGTAGAATTAAGAACCAAAAAATGGTCATCAATTGCGGTTGTGCACCTTGGATGTCCTTGACCAGGCCTTCATACAAAATTGCCTGTCTCATGTTACCTTTTTAAAATATTCGAAACTGTTGATTGACTTCTCCTTAGACGCCACGCGATATTTTTTCTGTATAACCTTCCTCGTACAAAATTACAATCTGTGCTGCTTGGGCTTCATCTTAGTGTCAAATTGGTGACATATTTGTTTTAAATTTAGTTGAATCAAAACAGTATTAAATTAAACTTTGATTACTATTACAAACCGAATTACTTTGATTTTTTACCTTTGTTTTCCGTTGCGTGAAGAAGGTTTTTTATGATAAAATGCACGAATGACACTAAACGCTGAATAAACGTCAAAATCAACTTCAAACTATTTTAAACTAATTGAGTATATCAGCCTACTATATGAGTAAAATCAGTAATCTAAAATTATTTTGAAATAATAGTGACTACACAAAAAGAATTGAAAAATTCCAAAATATTCGATATTTTGTCTATGAGCTTATTTAAATTATTACTACAAAAATTAAATTAATAATATAAATATACAATACACAAGAAACAAACATAAATACACAATAATTAAAATAAGGTAAGTAGTGTGAGAAATCTGCAATTTTCCATGATATGTCGTAAAATTTACAGCAATACAAATACACCAGACACATTAGCGAATAAAAAGCCCTTTTGGTTACACTCTTTGATATATGTGTCTAACAACTACTTTTGATCAATTTGATGATAACAATATGTAATAAACAAAATATGTAAAAGATTAAAAGTCTTATTTTACATATAATCAATATATAAATAATGTAAGATTGCTATTTTATACTAATGGCCTAAAAAAATGCAACACTTTGTATACGGTTATTTATTTGGATCAAAAGTATTTCTTTAAATGTGTTATCTAAAAATATATATGTGATAAAGTTTTCACCTCACTGTCTTTTGTTTAACTGAAGGTTTTTCTTCTTTTTTAGCAAAAATAAAAAAGATATAAAGTTTATTTTTGTGAATCAAACTTTTATTTAGTTTATTTGTATAGATTTTAGTTTATTTGTATATATTTAGTTTATTATTAATTTTTTGTTTGTAGCTTTGTTTTCTTTATAAATATTTTTGAATATTTTTGATTTACCCAAAAAATTTAAATTGACAAAATTTCGCGGTCTTCGGCTATTTCGTCATTTAAGCGACTTCGAAAAAGAACAAATTGTAGGCATGAAAGAGGCCGGTTTTGGTTTACGGGAAATTTCCCGAAAGTTAAAGCTAATCCATCGATGGTGTTTTTGGAGGAGGTTGTCCAATGGTACTTAAGACTTATCGACATCGTGGAGAGTCTGGACGTTCTAGAATATTGCAAAGCCGTGATTTGCGCCCTCTTAAACTTCTTGCTCTCAGAAATAGATGGGACAGTGTACATTAAGTAAGAGACAATTTTGTTACAGCTGCAGGAATGATAGACATAAGAAGAAGAGTTAATCAAAGATTACTTTGATTAATTTTTTTTGTTAACTTTGACACCATAGCATAATGCTCGACGCTTAGAATAGTGCACAGCTCGGCAAAACTGGAATGACCAATAAAAATTTGTCTGCTTCAGTGATGAATCTATCTTTTGTTTGGATGGCTGTGATGGGCCCATAAGGGTAAGACATTTTCGAGGTGGAAGATGAAATATAGACTTAGCTGTTGAACGTCATACAGCAAGACAAACAAGCATTATGGTATGGTCTACTATATGTTTGGGAAATAGATCACCTCTAGTTTTTATTAAGGCACTCTGACAGCTCGACGATATATTGGTAAAGTACTGCAACCAGTTTTACATCCCTACCTACAAACCATTCGAGATACGATCTTTCAACAGGAGGATATCGCCAGACCTCATATTGCCCGTGAAACAATGAAATTCTTACTAGAATCTGGTATAGAGACTTTATAGTGGCCATCAAGATCAGCTGATTTGTAACCCATCGAACATATGTGGGATATATATATATATATATATATATATATATATATATATATATATATATATATATATATATATATATATATATATATATATATATATATATATATATATAACAGCTCTTTAGGCCTGGAGGTCCATATTTTCGGAGGCTCGTATTTTCTTCACTATTTTATTTCACTCCTTTGTGGTTTTCATCTTTTCCTCCCAGTTCGGTATTCTTAGTTTTCTTACATAGGTTTTCCTATTTAAGAAAACCTATGTTATCATTTAACCACTTCTTTTTTGGTCTTCATAGTCCAAATGTCCGCTTGTGGACCTCCTGTAAACATGTTGCATTGAATTTGGTCTTTGTGCTTTTACTTTTTGTAGGATGCTTGGTTGGTTGTAGAGCTCCATTACTTCCTTATTTGTTCTACTTTTTTATAATCCTTCACTGTCCTTTGTCCCTTCATATATCTTTCGTAATATCTTTTTCTTCCATCGTTCCAATTTCTCTGTATTTTTCTGGCTTAACACCCAAGTTTCGACGCCATAAATAACCGAAGGTTTTTTTTATTGTATAATGGCTTTGGCATAGCCAATTAGCCAGACGCCAGACTATTTTTGGTAGTTACAATTTTTGATTTTATTACCTAAGCCTACTTATAATCATACAGCCTACAGGACGTTATATATTCGTAGATACATTTTAATATTTGCTTAATATCTGAAAAAATAATTGTATTTAAATTCACAGGCAATGAACAATTTAGCTCAATTAGTTTTTGGTACATCATTTTGATAATTTGTCTGTACTGTCCACACTCCAATATAAGGTGCTGTAGGTCTTCCACTTTACCAAAGGACCAATATGGGTTATCAATTAGTGATACATATGCTATGTTTGTATGCAGGAGTGAGTACGTGGTTTGATCTTATTCTGTTTATTGTTTTTATAAATAACATATTTGACTCATATTTAAACCATCTCTCATTGGGAATTAGTGGTTGGCAAGTTCTAAAGTTTATTCCAGTTGTACTTTGGTTGTATAAACGTTGCCATCTTTATTTGCAAGTCTTTTTACTGATATTATCTATGTCTGTTACTGGTAGAAGTATGTTGTTTATATTATGTTTGGTTAAAGCTGGAACAAATAATACTCGAGCTACCTGCGGAAGTAATATCATAATGTAAACCCTTTATTTCTATCTGAATATGGCTTAGATTTTTTGTGGTTTTGATAGAAGTGAGTTTGTCCACAACGCTTCTAAAATCGGTCTGAATGATATAATTATCCATACCAATAGGGGCTATATATTTTAACGCAAGTAATAAAGCTGATAGTTTGGCAGTATATATTAAAGCTTCATTGAGCAATCGACATGATTCGACTGGAGACGAACTATTATTTTGTTTAAGTCCATGATTTAATTCAAATGGTTTTTCTAGATTGAAGTATTCTCTGGAAACGGTGGCTGTAGCTTCGTTTATTTGATTTGGTACCCAATGAGGTAAAATTTTGAAGTGGGAATCTTCTATCCACGCAGCTTCACAGTTTATCGGGGATTTATTGGATGACTTTCGGTTTTTGTAGCGATGTACTTTCTTCCAGACGTCGCTGATTGGACTGTGTGAGTTACGGCTTTCGCAGTAGTGTATCCAACTTTGTTCTTTTCTAATTTTAAAAATTATCTTTGCTAATGCATTCACTTTTTTGTATTCAATTAAACTATCAATATTGGGATTTGTTTTATAACGTCTATATGCTGTTTTACGGTTATTTACAGCTGTTTCGCAGTTATTATCCCACCATGGTTTTGGAAACTTTTCTGTAAAATATTTTTAAATTTTTGATACTTTTGGAATAGCAATGGTGGTCAATTTTCAAATCAGTGGAAAATAGACCTACTGGCAATCAGCGAAATAAGTTGGAAAGAGTCAGGATCATGTAAAAAGGACTGAAGTGTATTATATTATTCCGGTAACAGCACAGAAGACCCGCATCACAAAAATTGTGTAGATATATTAGTAATATCAGAACTGAGTAAATATGTGACCAATTTCGTACTAGTCTCGGATAGAATAATATTGCTCCAAATAAATACTCAACCATTTAAAACTAACATACTTCAAATCTATGCCTTGACTGCAGATAGAAAATATGACGATGAAGTCGAGAAGTTTTATGATCAGATCCTAGACATTTTACAGAAACTTAATAAACACGAAATTTTATATACTATAGGCGACTTCAATGCAAAAATTGATGAAGGTCTACGCGGTCAGACTGTAGGTCCTTATGGTCTAGAGTCTAGGACAACCTAACGATGAAGGATAGAGAGTGTAAAAAGTTCAAAAAGTCAAAAAGTTACTACATTTCCTGGGGCAGATATTGGATCTGATCATCAACCACTTGTAACAGATATTAAACTAAGGTTAAAACGAATTCAGCGACAAAAACCAAAAACCAATGTACTTTACTTTGACGATATAAACATAAAACATAACATTTAAAAAGAATTTAACAATAGAATAAAAATCATCGGAGAACAACTAGAAGATCCAGAAGAACAATGGAGTGAATTTAAAAACCAAGTTAATGAAATCTCCACAAACAATGATTATAGAAAAAACTTAATCAAGAAAAATAAATAGATGACAGACGACATTTTGAAATTAATGGAACAACGTCGACTGATAAAATCTAAGGAAACAGAATATAGACACCTGCAGAGAAGAATAAAAAAGGAGATCAAATTAGCCAAAGAAAAATGGATGAGAGAAAGGTGCGACGAAATAGAGGATGTAATATCTAAACACGACTTATTTAATATGCACAAAAAACTAAAAGAAATGAGTAACATATTTAAAAAACGAGTTCCCTCTGTGCTCGTTGACAATAATAACACAATTATTGTATATATCAGAGTTGTTTGAAGATGACAGGAATAATATTGACGAATTCTACCAAAACTGTACTGACGGCCCAGAAATTATGAAATGCGAGGTAGAACACGCTATAAATAATGCTAAAGCTATAAAAGCTTGTGGTCCAGATGATACACCAACTGAGGTGCTGAAACTAATAGAGGATGATAACATAAAAGTAGTAGTAAGACTTTTTAATTCAATGTATAACACCGGAGTGATTTCCACAGATTGGCTCAAATCCATCTTTGTCGCAATACCTTAAAAACACAATGCAAGAAAATACTCAGAATATCGATTAATTAGCCTAATAAGCCACACCCTTAAAATTTTCCTAAGAATACTTCACAACAGAATTAGACGCAAATGCGAAGAAGATCTCGAAGATACCCAATTTGGTTTTAGAAATGCTATGGAAACCAGGGAGACACTTTTTGTGCTTAACATCCTATTACAAAAATGCCGTGACCAAAGAAAATATGTATTTGCATGTTTCGTGGACTTCGAAAAGGCATTCGATAAAGTACAGCATTTAAAATTAATGCAAATACTGAAAAATATTGGAATAGATGACAAGGATATTCGTGTCATTAAAAATTTGTACTGGAATCAAACTGCTATCGTAAAAACTGGAGATAACTACACCGATGAAATCTCCATACAACGAGGAGTCAGACAAGGTTGCATTTTGTCGCGAACATTGTTCAATGTTTACTCGGACCAGTCATTTAAAAAGACACTTGAGAGACAACCATGTGGAATAAAAATCAACGGGGAACTACTTAATGTGATTAGATATGCAGACGATACATTAATTCTTTCAGATAATATTGAAGGTCTTTAAATTCTGCTTGATCGTATTCACGAGGTAGGAGAGGAAATGGGCATAAAAATAAACTCAAACAAAACCAAATTTTTAGTGTTTAGTCGTGACCCACATCCCGATGCAAAGCTTCAATTAAAAGAAGTCCAAGTTGAGAAAATCCACAAAATGACATATTTGGGAACTGTGATAACGGACCAACTAGATCCAGACATAGAAATAAAACGTAAAATAGCAATGACTAAAAGTACTTTTATGAAAATGAAGTCATTTCTTTGCAATAATCATCTCAGTTTAGAACTGGGACACAGAATGGTTAAGTGTTATGTTTGGTCCGTACTTTTGTATAGTGCAGAAGTGTGGACGCTAAAAGTATCGATCATGAACAAAATTGCATTGGAAATGTGGGTTCATAGAAGAATGCTGAAGATACTTTGGGCAGCAAGGAAAACTAATGAAGAAGTACTAAGGAGCGTCAACAAAGATAGAAAACTACTGTTAAACATCGAAAAATGTCTTATCTGGGACATATAGTAAGGGGAAGTCGATATAAAATATTACAACTGATCCTTAAAGGTAAAATAGAGGGCCGTAGAGGTGTAGGAAGAAAACAAGTTTCTTGGTTAAAAAACATTCATGAATGGACACAGACATCAAATGCAGGACAATTACTCCATATTTCAGAAGATCGAGAAGCCTTCGCAATGGTGATCGCCAACGTCGGATAATTCTGATATGGCACGCAAAGAGGAAGTGGAAAACCTACTAGAATTCTACCACAAAAGTTAGATGTTGGCTATGTTGGTATAATATTTGTACGCAGCATGCATTCAGAAACCACAATTACCTGCGTAAAATGTCAGAACAATGATCGGCAGCAATCAGAAGAAATCGAGAAAACGTGGTACATCTTAGGTACATGGTTATATTAGCACGGCTTATGAATTTTTATGTTTATTATTTTATTAAACAATAAACTGTTGTAAATCGTTGTTAGATTTTGTTAAAATGCACTAGATCTAGTAAAATCAACTAAAATGTATTATGTGTACAAATAAACAGAGCGCCCAGTTATGAAAAGGTAATTAGCGCGCCTGCTGTAGGTTACCATTATTTTGGATAATGACGTATTAGGATTATTTATGCTAAAAACCATAAGGCAAGTATTCTTTCAATTCTTATCCTGGAAATATACCTGTGGAGAAATGGTATGATGTCAGAATTAGGAAACGAAAACTAGCTTTAAATTACCCACCAGTAAATAGATTTTTCTTTTTGCATAAAAAATAAGAATCTAAGCTAATGTAATAATAAAATTTTCGTTTAACTTATATCTTATATATTTATCTTATATGTTCAATAATGTTTTAATCAACTTCTTATCCAATTTTTTATTATTAATATCTGCTTAATTATGTTCGTGCTCAGTTTGCTGTTCTCCATCATGTTAATTTAATTAAATACAAAACCAGGTAATTAACCTATAATGCCTATAACAATATTCACCAAAGATTATAGTAATACGAACGCTAATTGGCATAATTAATACTTGAACATGTACTATAAACTAAAGAAATTATTCACAACTACCGTAATATATTTTGTATAATCACCTAATAAAGTTTGGTGGTTACAAATTTTGTATAATCACACTTTTTTGAGTAATAAGCAATTTAAGTTTCAGGAAAAGTAAAATGCCAATTTTAAATTTAGGTAAAATAAATTTTTAATTACTAATAACGATATTTCAAGTAAAATAAAAGTAGTACTTTTTATTACCAAATATTGTGTTTTATATCACAATGTGTTATGTATTATGTCAAATGTTTAGTAGTTTGAATTTTGAAGGTGTTTGGCCCTTTAACAAATAAAGAAAGAGTAATTTTTTTGAAGATAGGCCCTGGAATAAAATATGTATTTTGCAAAATTCGTTTATTTAAGTATTTAAGAAATAACCTTGCTTCTGTAAAAACAAAACGTTTAAACTTTTACTGTATTTCTTCCTCCAAAGCAGGATAGAAATCGGTATCTAATGTTGAGAAAAGTTTTAACTGTTTAAAATACGTTTTGTAATGATTACTAATGTATACTTCATTCACAATTATAAGAACTGACTTATGCAGAATTTAAAAGTATCCCGCTGATAAAGTCGACGCCATAAAGAGATTTGCCTCTTCAGGTAAATAGTAAAAAGGGCCGGCTTAACGAATTTTATATTTTATTTGTCATTTACATTACATATTTAATTTAAATAAATATCTAGATAATTAAGGGAAAAATACATAAACTGATAACTTATTCAATATACAAAATCAACAAATGCAAAAGTATTTTTTTATTTACTTTTTACTTTAAATGTATTATTTAATCATTAGAAGGCCATGAATCTAAACTTGGACATAATTTTTAATACCTACAAACATTTTAAAATAACATTTTCTTGTATATCTAAATTTAAAATCACTTCAATATTAATTAATAATTATGATTTTCCCTATCTACCACTTAATATTTTATAAGATTATTGATTAATAATTTTATGTGATGCACAGCCTTTAGTGAAGAATAATTTTTTTTCGTGAACTTATTAATAAAGAAATTTATCATTTTTTGCCAACTTTTTCAGACATGAAACGGAAAAGTTAAACATAACATGTCAACATGAATAAATATCAACCTTTTAAAACGAGTAAATCGGTACTCATCTGAGGGACCGCAAACGTTCGGATACAATTAGCGTCCCTTTGTAAAGACAATGACGTCGACTTTACTAAAGTAACAAGACATTTACTTAACACAGAGACTACACATTACTCCCCTGAGTTAGTGATAAGTTATAGTCTAAAAAAATCATTATGAAATTTACTGGCCAGTTGGTTGTGAAAACCAGTGCCAATAAAACACAAAACACACACACACACCTACACACACACACACCTACACACACACACACACACACACACACACACACACACACACACACACACACACACACACACACACACACAAAACGAGTATAAATATTACATCACATAGATATTATGTTAAATCTGTGTCACTATCACTGTTGTCTTTTAAATTGATGATAATATTTTGTATATTATATGTAGAAAAATATGAATTCTCAGCTTTCATAACATATGAGACTGCATTTTTCCAACTATTCGCATCAATTTTGAGTACTTCCTTTTCAATTAAATGCAGGACTGATGCATTTAAATGTGGAGAAGTATTATTTCTTCGAACTCTTGACTTAAGTTGATGCCACATATGTTCGATTGGGTTAAATACACAGTAATATGGTGGAAGTTTTAAAATCGTATGACCCATGTTTTCGGCATAATTATCACAAAAGTATTCTTTTTTCGATGCAAAACTTTTTAAAATGTCCAATAAATCCTTCTTAGTATTATCTATGTGAAAATAAATATCTTTGTGATACAAGTAATTCTGTAGTGTTATTTTCGTATCGCTTGAACTGGGAATTTTATTTAATTGCCTGCTATGATATGTTGCATTGTTCATAACTACAACACTATTAGGGGGTATGTTGGGTATTAACTAATTTTTAAACCAGTCTTCAAATATATCTGAAGTTGTGTTGTTATGGTAATCGAGACATGAATCACTGATGTTTTTAGCTGATAGAGATAAGGCATTTGGAACCCATCCATCCACTGATCCAGCATGGAATATTGTTATTCTTTTTCCTCTATTAGAAGGCGCTTTTGTTGAACAAGATTGACTATTATCTACCCAACCTTTAGATGGCGTATCGTGTGTATCAAACCACGTTTCATCTAAATAAATAATAGGTCGATTCTCTCGACGACACTGTTTAATTTTGTTTAAATATTCCATTCGCCATATCCGTAAACGATTGGATTCCATAAGTACCTGTCTTTTATCTACTTTTTTGTATTTAAACCCTATACGTTGCAAACACTTCCAAACAGTTGTTCTACCGCACTTAATTTCAGTGTTGTCGACATGAAGCCTATCAACTAATATATCTAGTGTGGGTACAATTTGTTCTTCATACAAGGCATACACTTTGCGACGAATAAGATCTTCATCTGCACGATCGAGCTTCCGAGAAATACTGTTATCCCGTCTTATTAATCTTGGTATAATAGGATTAGTTACAATTTTTCTGACTGTGGATAATGGTTTTTTAGTCAAAGTTGCCGTTTCATGTAAGGCTTCGTTACTGTCCATATTTTTTTCGACAAGAGTTTGAAAAACATTAGCAATAATTTGTTTTGCATCAGTAGATAAATGTATTTGTTGGCGCTGTTTAGGTTCTAATACTTGAATGAGATCACCTCCTTGTCGATTTGCTTCCGGTTCACTAACTGGCAGAATTGCCCTATTATCCTCTGGACTCCAGGGACGCCACATTGTTTCATACAATAAAGGTAAATTTGACTACGTAGATTCACCGGCAAGTGTACACACTCTAAAAAAATAAACACTTTTATTACAATACTCAACTAATTTTTTGCACAAACTGAACACTCAAAAGACTTTACAACCAATTCCGTCGAAGCAGACTTTTAAGTGTTAGTTTGTCATCCTACAACTCTCTTCAAATTAAAAAACAATTAACGATAAGTAACAGGTAGAAAGTCATATAAATTTCAAGTAATTTGTTAATAGGTCAATTAAGTTAAACGTTTACTCATTAAAACTGTATATACGGGTTTGTCAGTTCTAATGTGTTTGGGATATAACCCGTTTTCCCAAAACTTATTAATTTCCACCACCGGCCCAGTCAATTTAACTAAATTGAGATCTTCATAATTTTGGACGCTTTTATTTCGTTGAGATTTAAAATAATGATTAATAAAAGAATACAATAATTATGGGAAATTTGTATGTTTATAAAAAGAGTTTTTTGACATTACGCTTGAATGATAATATTTGATCTGATTATATGTACTAACCTACAGTTGACTTGGCTATATGCCGGTCCTGTCAGCTTGGATAGCTGTGATAATTATACAACAATAGAGTACTTACAAGGGATTATTCAGTTTTACAGCTGTTATTAAAATAACTTTTATAATGAGACACTAAATTTCTGGATACAGTATACAGCAACAACTTTATTAAATCATCATATTATTTTTGATTGGCTATTGGTAGTTGTTTAAGGTTTAAAGGTTTTACCTGCTCAGAAAATCTCTGTTTCTCATGGATCCCCTTCTGAGATCCACTTTTTTTAAATTACCATCATTAAGGTCAGTTTTATACAAAAACTGATATGGCAGATCTTTTTGAAACTTTATTTGTTTGATTTGCATCTACGGTACCAAATCCCTTTCTTCATTTTTTTTCTGTGCACTAAATTTTTTTTTAGGACATCTCCATAATCTCCAGAACATTGTAGCAACATAAATGTTACTATTCTGCCCAGAACAATAATCGCTGTAAACAGTTTTAATGTCTTTTGAAGAAATATTCAAGACAAACTTTCTTAAACAGGAAGCTCTTTCTTGACCTCCACGTCCTGCCATAGTTTCGTTCCATAAAAAACAAATCCCTTCATTGCCAAAATGATCTGTTTTATAAAGATTCTTTTGTAAAACGATCCACCATTTCTCAAGAAGAGGGTCGGCAAACATTGTTCCAAATGAAATCAAATGAAATAGTTACATAACTTGGCTTTAATTTAAATCTTTGTTTATCTTTCTTCTTATGATAGAAGCTTTGAGCCACTTCCATGGCTTTTTTTTAAATGGTTTATTTAAATCTTGTTCTATTATAATATTTGCATGTACCTCATTTTCTGTAAGGTTTGTTTTATTATATTATGACTTAAGCCGAAGATTAAACCGATCACACTTCGCACATGTATAATTTGCAGGATGATGAAAATCAAGATTAAATTCTTCAATAAACATTTTTCTGTACTGAAATTCTTTGAGCGAAGTAACTTTCATCTCTTTGCAGTCTGTACTTACTTGAAATATTCAAATCGGGGCTAAGATAATGCCTAGAAGATTTTTCACGGGAAGGGTGGCTGGAATTTTGGGTTGGTTTTTTAAGCCTTCCTCTTCCATGTGGTAGACATATCCCACCATGTGCCCTTTTTTCTCTACAACCACTCTTATGTTTTTAATAGAAATGGTATAGGTGTTTAAGTACATGCTTTGACAAATCTCTTTTCGATTTTCGATAGAATATTCTAAAAAATATTTCCTAGAAAAAGATCTCCTGCTTTCTATTTTCTCTGGTATCAGCGTTTGCCTATCTTTGAGTTTTTCTTTCACACTTTCCGCTAACACCTAATCTGGAGCATGTCTACTTAATTGTTAAAATCGTGAAAATATATTCCGTCTTTGAACATTATCAATCTTATCATCATGAGTTCGAATTGGTTAGTCAAGGTGGGTGGACCTATTCGAGTTTTGAGAATTAGCTGGTGATTGAACTTTTGTTACATATAAGTATAATTAGTTGTTGATTTTGATATTTGTATTTACGGAGATCATAGTTGAGTTTTTTAAGGCGTAAGTGATAACAGGTATGTTTAACTAATAGATTTTAATAACAGTTATAGACCAGGTGATAATGGACCATTTTATGTGTTTGTTGAACACAAAAATAAGAATTTAGGGAGACTTTTTCCAATTAAAATAGGGCACTTTCTTTTTAAGTATGAAACTTTAAAAAAAGATATATTAGATATAAAACCGGTAGGAGTTAATAGGGTAAAGGTTATTTTTAATACCTTAGAAATAGCCAATAGCTTAGTTAACCACGATGTAATATTATAAAACGATTTATTAGCATTAAAACCAAAATTCTATACTCACAAAAAAGGAGGTGTCAGGATGGTAGATACTTTCTTTTCTGAAGAATATTAATAACGGCTATCAAATAAAAAAAAAACCGGTATCAAGTGTCTATCGTATGAAAAGGAAAATTATAGACTCTGATGGAAACGTATTTTTTATAAACAGACAAATGATAATAGTAGAATTTTTAGGAAATGAAATTCCAAAATGTATACAAATAAATTTATGCAATTTTCATGTTGAACCTTACATACAACCCGTTGTACAGTGTTTCAAATGTCTGAAATATGGCCACTCAGCTAGACAAAGAAAAATCAAAAAATGAGAGATGTCAAAAGTGTACAGATACAAGTCATACAAAAGAGGATTGTAAAGAAAATAATTTGTGTATTTATTGTAATAATAACGAGCAACCTCAATTTCACGTATTTGTCCTGTATATGCAAAGCAAAAGGAGACAAAACAAATTATGTCAGTTAAAAACATTTCTTTTAAAGAAGCCCAAAAAATATATATAATAATCTATCATATTCGAAAGTTCTCTATTTCTCTATTTTAAACAACGATAACAATTTTCCAACTTTACCGAATACTTCTAAAGCCAATACTATTAAAACAATTAAACGAACATACCCAACCTCTCCTACACCTGATATGATGCCTGTAAAAAAATCTTATAAACCTAGTCAAAAACTTAAACCCATTATACCTAACCCTTACAGAGAAAAATTTATGGACTATAAAGAGAAAACTATAATGTTAATTACCTTCTTCATAAATAAATTTTTTAAAAATTTTCAATTTGCACCAAATACTCTCATGGAATCTAATATCAGGGACTTTGTAGAAAGTGCCTTACTTCCAAGTGATCCAAATAATGCTATGGAAACATATAGTAAATCAGATTCAAGGGAAAAACTATTTTACTGATTAAACTTTAAAATTGGCTTATAAACAAACAATTAAAAACCAATTAGTGATTTTGCAGTGGAATAGTAGATCAATAACATCCAATAAAAATAATTTGTTAAATTACCTTAATAAAAACCATGTTGATATTATCATAATTTCCGAAACTTGGCTTAAGTCTAATAGTAATTTTAATATAAAGGGATATAATTTCATTAAAAGATGCCGTAATGACGGATATGGCGAGTTGGTATATTTATCTTACAAACAATTAACTATCAAGAAAGTGTAATAATCCAAAATTTTTCAAGGGACATTAAAGTAATTGCAGTATTTATTCTTTCTGAGATATAAATATTTCTTTCGTTTCAGTATATAAACCTTCAGACATAGCAGCCACAAAAAAAGATTGGTTAAATTTATTGGTACAGTTTGATATCTCTCGTACAATTTTTTGCGGCGATTTTAATGTACACCATTACAGGTGGGGCACTATTACGGAATATCGCGGGGGAAAGGTTTAACATAAGCTTTAGATTTTTTGTAACTAATTACTTTAAATGATGGATCGCCCACTAGAGTTAATCCCAATGGTAATCACTCTGCAGTTGATTTAACTCTTATCTTCTCTTTCTTGGCAGATTTGGTAAACTGGTCCGTTTATCAAGACACTTTAGGTTCTGATCACTACCCTACTCAAATTCAGCTCCAAATTGCTCCCATATCTTTCGAAATTAATCCGGCAACCAAGTGGAATGACGGTGGTGCCGATTGGTCAGCCTTTCAAGCATTTTTTGAAAATGAAATCAGTACAAATTTATCTCCAAATGATTCAGATAACTGTCGAAGTTATATCTTTAGCAGCGTCTAGGTCCATGCCCGTTAAAAAACCGTTCATTCCTTCTGTCCCAAGGTCCTATTGGTAAGTCGAAGAATGTTTCGATATAGCTGAAAGTCGCTCTCACGCACTTAAATTGTTCAGAAAACAAGGAAATATTACAAATTATCTGAATTATCAAAATATTGCAGTAAAGGCTAAACTCATTTTCAAGTTAAAACAAAAAAATAGTTGGATAAACTTTCTTAATCAACTCAATAGATCTACACCCCTTTTAAACATTTGGAATTGTGTAAAATCTATAAGAAACAAATATCATCAACAAAAGAAACCTCCATTGCACGAAGATTTAATTAAGGATGTTCTGAATCAGCTGGCCCCGCCTTCGGTCTCTAATGTCGAACTAGACGATCAAAAAAATTTTCATTTTTATTCTACTTCAGATACTGTCTAAAGCTTTTCAGAGTTAATTTTAGCATTAAAACATCAGATGTTTCACATATAAAATTTTACACAATCTTCCAGTTTCAGCTAAACAAATAATTTTAAAAATTTTTAACAACTGGTGGGTAAAACAAGATTATACTGAGAATTTAAAAAATATTGTTATATGTTTAATAAAAAAACCATCTAAAGATCCAAAATTCCCATCATCATATTGACCTATATCGTTAATGTCTTGTCTGACCAAGACTTTTAAACGTAGGATTGTTTTGCCTAGAATATTTTATTGAAAGCAATTCTCACCTACCCACTACACAGTATGGATTTCGGAGAGGCCGTAGTACTATAGATGCATTGACCCATATGGTTACAAATGCACAAATATGCTTATCTGATAACAAATACATGTTATGCCTCTTTGTTGACCTAAAAGGTGCATATGATGTGGTTGATTTAAGCATTTTAAAAATAAAATTGTGTAGAATGGGTATCAGCAAACAGGTATCAAATAACTTAATAAATTTGTTTCTATACAGAATGATTTATATTCGTGACCACAAAAATGTACTCCACGGACCAAGAACACTATATAACGGTTTGCCGCAGGGATCAATATTGAGTCCACTTTTATTTAATGTATACACAGCAGAGCTGCATAGTTTGATGGATGACACTATAAAAGTTATTCAGTACGCGGATGATATTTATTTCTATACTACCCATAGTTCATATAAACGATGTATTACAGATTTAGAGTATATTTTTTGCTTCATGCATGATTGGTTACATATTATGGGTTTTAGTTTTTCACAGCAAAAGACAGCGGTTATGTGTCTTACTAGGCACAGACTTAAAACACCTGATTTGATTAACATAGGTGATTTTACTATACCCATAGTGAAAGAATATAAATATCTTGGCATCTATATTGATAATAAACTCCTATGGACCAGCCACATAAAACACGTAAAGCAAAAATCATTCTGCGTGTAGTTTCGAAATATAAATAGGGTGCAGATGTTAAAATATCCCTTACTTTTTATAAGTCATACACCCGCTCAATAATGGATTATGGATGTACTATTTATGCCTCAACTAGCAAATCAAACTTATTAATCTTAGACAGAAGTCAATATAAGGCAATTAAAATAAGTCTAGAAATTATGATGTCGTCACCTAATTGTGCAATTCTCGCTGAAGCACAAGAATCGCCGTTGTGCCTTCGAAGAGAATATTTAGCTAATAAAAAGCTAATAAAGTATAGGACGTTTAGTACATTTATGGTCAAATAAATATCAAATAAAGCGGTCCAGAATCTTACAAACAAATATTGGAGAATTAAAACGTCTCCCCCGCTTGCTGATGCTTTTATTGACACTGAGAGACATAAAGAACTAATACATAGTCAAAAAATATCCTGTTTACGAAATTAATTTTTTAGCCTTAATATTTTAACCAACCATTATAATTCCAAATTATCCAGATAATATATTTCTATCAAAATTAATATTCAAATCTATACTCTGTAATTTAGGAGAGAATAAAATCATCATCTATACGGATGGATCAAAAAAAGATTTAAAACAGGCTGTGTATTTTTAGTTTCTAATATTTTCCATGTTGAGCAATATCAGGTCCCACATTATTTATCAATTTTTAGTTCAGAAGCTATAGCTATTAGGAAAGCTTTAGATTGGTGCGAGATTAATTTACCTTTATCTGTGGTAATTGTAACAGACTCTCTCTCATTTTGCACGCCATTAAAAGCCCTCCTTTTAAGCATTATAACAACAATATTCTTCTATCCATAAAAAATAATATATATAAACTGCAGGAGTATGGTGTACGAGTTACATAGTCTGGGTTAGAGGTCATTCAGGGATAACTGGGAATGAAGCAGTTGATCTCGAAGCTAAAAAAGCACTTGACTCAGAATTGAGAGTAAACATGTGCAACTCATTAGATCTTATTAATTTATATAAGGCTGATGTTAGGGTTAGATGGGAAGCTCAGTATAGTAAATTTTCAACTACATCGGAGAACCTTTATTTTAAACTTCAACCGGTTTTATCGACGAATATTCCTCACATCAATTCGTGGGATTATAATAGATATAAGTCATCAATTATATTACGTTTAAAACTTAATCATGGTCGCTTTCCAGCACATTTGTTTAGGATTGGTATCTTAGATTCTCCGTGTTGTCCTCACTGTCCAGAAAGACCTTTAGCCGATAAATCTGTTGTTAAAAATATACTGCACATACAGATATGCTGTACCAAGAACTGAAAAAGTTTGTAAGTCTACCAACTAACATTCGTACTTTATTAGCACAACAACAGAAAGAAATATACAACATATTAATCAAGTTTGTTTTAGAAGCAAAAATAGATATTTAGCTTATAATGGTTAAATATATATGTATTTACAAACATTATGTAATTAGAATCCAAACCTCTGTTTTACCCAATTTGTTAATACCTCCTGCCCGTGACCTAGTCTAGTTTGTCTTAAAAAAAATGTCTTGATGGGTCCCTAGACAAGAAACGAGTGGCCATGTTTTTTATCTTTATCCTATCCTTAATAATAATAAAAAAATACAATTATTTTGTGGCAAATAGACATGTTCTAGTGCCATCCACTATCTACACACACACAATCTTATCATAACACTTTCGCAGTGACATGCTGACTTTAGCTTTCTTTACCTTCTTCTTTTTAGTTTAATATTCCTCGCCTTTACGCTTTTGTTCCTGTCTCTTAAGTTGCTTCTAATCTTGAATATGTTCAACTCGTTACGTCGATTTATTTTTTTCCACTATAACTGTTAAAATAGGCTTATCGTTTTCATCTGGACTATAATTAAGATCTTGATCATCAGAAACGTCCTCGCTACTTTCGGATTCCTAAAAAAAAAAAGAAAACAATGTAAGTGGAAAAAAAGGTTTTCTGAGCTTTTAATAATGTTAAAGACACAAATTAGTATGTTGGAAGCACTTACGTTTAAAGTAAGTTCATGCTTTTTTGCTTTTTCATGTTGTTTATTGCTTTCATGCGTTTCATTAAGTTGTTCTTCAAGCAAACTCATTGAATCTAATGGTAGAATATTCTAAAAGAAATGAATCGAAATTTTACAACTGTAACCGTCTAAGCGTTGTACATGGGTAAGTACAAAATATACAACAGTAAGGTAATAAAACTTATTACTTTATTATTAAACCAGTAGGTATTAAAAATTGCAACAATTTAGATAATTTAACGATTATCTACCTGATTTTCAAAAACGACACCAGTATCTAGGCTACCTATTGCACCATCTATAGAGTTTCTTGACTGATCAATCGCTGAGTCCATCGCAATATTGTCAGCTGCCTGAACTTGCATGTCTACATCTTGTGGGATCATTTCCACAATAATAGCAGAATTACTACAACCAGGCTGGGTAAAAGAAGTTGATATGGATTCTTCAGTAAAATGACCTAAACCCATTTTTTATATTAATAAAATAACGCAATTTGCATACCTACTTTATGTTAGTATTTACCATTTTTGTTTCTATTTTTATCACCAACTTGTCCGGAGTCTTTAATTAATTACAGGAGCCTTTTAGTTTGGCTTCAATACATTTTTTTGCTTTCAGTAAACTCACTTAAAATAAAATACAGAAGACTTTACTGGTCATTACAAAAATAATTTTTTTAAGGTTATGTTTTTGTAAAGGCCAATCTTCAATGACTTAAGAATAAAAAGGCCAAAGTCCAATTCTTACTGGATATTGGCCCTTTAGTTAAGTATAGTGAGCACTTCTATGTGCACTTTGACCGTTTTAATTTAAACTGATTTGGAAATAAGCCCGAAATTAAAATTAAAAAATCGGCAACCATTCATACAAGAAGATTGGCTTTTTTTGTATTGAAAGTTTTGAATATTATAATTTTTATGATGATAATAACTCAATATAGGCAAAAATGGAGTTTGGCCCTTTTAATACTGAGGTCCAGTGTTACTCAAAACTGTCATAAAATCTGGAGTAAACGAAATGTTAATATAAAGAAAAGATACACAGTTCAGTTGATATATTGATAAGTAATGTTATAGCTTTTTATATTTTTTATGTTATATAATATATATATATATATATATATATATATATATATATATATTATTGTGATATTTATAGTCTTGGTGCGCCAAGCAATAATTCGCTAATTAATTTTTTTTGATTAATTAAAATTATTTAAATGATATGATTATGACTCTATCACAATTTTTAATTCTTTTATCTCAGGGTTAAATTCGTGCTTCAATATCTATGCTATTACATGTGAAAGGTAAGGTCCAGAGAATACCGGAATAATAAAAAACACATATGATCTAACACTATATATTGAAATAAAAATAATGAAATAATTCACACTCAAAAGTTTTCAATAAACAAATCTCATATAATGATTCTCAAAAATTTTGTTCTACATACGAGAATAATCAAATTAAATGGTACAAACAATATTAATTGAAATCTCAAAATTCCGAACTATTCTAACTCTCCTAATCAAAATATTTATATCCTTTCTAAATTAAGTGTAAAAATTGTGTTATCAATAAAAGAAAAACTGCAGAAAACAAAATATCTCTCTCTGATGATGAGTGGTCCAAATCCTTGTTCCTTATAGACTGTATTATCTCCTCTCAACCGCCTCCCTATGTAATCAGCAATCTTACACAGATTGTTGCAAGTATATCGTCCTTAATGATCTCCTTCAAAAGCACAAATCATTCAAATTATGATAGCCTTTTCTCCTCTCGATAAACTGAATCTCTCGTTGGCCACCGAGTGAAAAATGACTCTTGGAATATCCTTCTCTTTACGATAAACTGAATCTCTCGTTGGCATGAACAGTGACTCTTGGAATATAAGTAGAGAAATATGACTTACAATATTTTGCTGCTTCAGCTCCTGTCAGATACACTAACTCCACAAAAACTCACTAACATTCCACACTACTGCTTGCTACATTTCAGGAACCGCCAGAGAACAATCCCTGTTCCTCTCAAAGACTTGGAAACCAACTACCCCTATCTTTTCTCTCTCCTCAATCTCGCTAAACTTTCTCCCACACACTTATCCCACCTTTTTCAATCTCCGCCAATCACAACTCGTCACAATTCCCCCATTTTCTTCATTTCGATAACAAACAAATTTTTACCTATAATTATAAATTTCCTAAAACTTATTTACAAATAATATTTTTCTATAAATCTTTAAAACTAACAAAAACCTCTTTCTAAAATATCTTCTATTGTCTTTAATCACTGCACTAATGCATTTGTAAAAACCCGTTTCAATTTGTCTTTTGTTTCACTTAAACTTATGCGGGTCACTCAAGTTTAACAAAGAAATGATTGATGTAAAGCTTACATTTTGTTTGGTACAGGTAATTCAAGGATTTAATAACTTTCCTTCTCCGAAATGTTTGTTGGATATTATCCTACTTATCTGAATTATTTTAATGTTTTTGAACTTTGAAATATTTTTAAACAAACCAATATTTTCTTGATTTTACATATCATAACAAATCCCCGCCATTTGATCTGCCGAAAACTCTTTGTTAAATTTTAAAATGACAAAAGTTTTCCAGGATCAAATCATTTCACTATGTTATTAAAATCTACTTATGATACTGATAAATGTCGTGAATGTTAAAATACCCCGTATATTGCCTGTCTTTATACGGGATTGGATATATTTTCGTTTTAAATTTTTCCAAGTATTTTCCCTTCAAAGAAAGTTCATAATTTTTAGCCACTCGGTTTACTTTATTAACAAGATCTCCATGGTTTCTTAAAATCTTCTCTATGTTTTCTCCACAATTTATTTTTCTTTCATCCTCCTTTTGTTCATATGTGTTCACTGTCCATAATACTTCTTCACACAATTCTGGATTCTCGTCCATTAGTGCCATTTTTTCTTCTGTTTTCCTTTTATCCTCTAATTCCCTTTGGTATTCCGAGCACCATGTTTCTATTCCTTTCATTTCTCTGATGATACTTTCTTTTTCTTCCTGCTTCCATTCTGTTTTATCGTCGGTTGCCGACAATTCTTCTGTACCTTCTATTTCCTGTTTTTCTCTCTGGTCTCCATCTTATTTTCCTGCTTTCTTTTCGAACTCTTCTTCTTTTTCTTCCTTCTCTTTTTCTTTTCTGTTAGATCTTGTTCTTGTACTTTCGGTTTATCCTCTACAGTCATATCGATTTCTTTGCGTTTTTCCTGTGCATTGATCCTTCCAGAATTTGTTTTCCTATCTGTTTGCTTTTCTTCTCCTGTGTTGTCTGGTTCTGCTCTGATTTCCAGTTTATTTTCCGAAAAATTGATGGTGATATCTTTTTTCCTCAATTCATCAATTCCCGCTATCATATCATGATTTAAATCTTCAATCACCACACATTTCATAATATGGAATTTGTTTCCCACTCTTATCTGTACTCCCAAACCTTCGTTTATTGTCGTCAAATTTTTATTGTTTGCACCCACTAAATCAACCCTAGGAATCTTATACACAAATCTGTCCAAATTTAATTCTTTTACTAGTTTTTTATTGATTAGCGATATCTCCGAGCCAGAATCAATCACAATTTTAATTGCTTTATGTTTTATAAATGCATCTAAAAATATTAGATTAGAATTAGAGATTTGTCTTTCGTTTCCTATTGCTACATGATTCATCTCCCTTCTATTTTGTTGTTGGAAGCTCTGGTTATTTCTATCATCCCTTTGTTCGTTAGTATTCCTATTCGGAGTATTTTGTGCATCTCTATTCCTGTTGTGATTTTCATATGTTCTATGTTGTGTGTCATTCCTGTTATCGTAATTTTGTTGTCTATTGTAATTATTGTAATTTCTCGGCCTATATTCGTTTGTTGATCTGGGATGTCGGTTTCTCTGGTCATAATTTGATGAATACCTTCTTTCCGGTCCATTATATTGGTCATGTTGTCTTCTATTTCTCATTTCTTTTCTTTTCGCTTCTTTTAATTGAAGGAATTGGCACAAACTATCAATATCTTGATAGTTTCTCAAAATCACGTGATCTTCCAACGTTTCCTCAAAATGTCTGCTGATCATCTCTACCAGCTGTTCGGTAGAATATTTGTATTCTAGATATTTTGAATTGTTTGCAAAGCATATCTTTCTTCAGATATTCCCATTTTTTCGTGATATTTTCCATTCTGTAGCTCTTGGTTGATTTCTCTCTGTTTATTTTTCCCCCAGAAATAGTTGAGAAATTTATTTTCAAAATCTGTCCAATTTTCAAACTCATCTTCCTTGCTTTCATACCATAACGCTGGCTCCTTCTTTCAAATGGTTTCTAATTGTTTCTTTGCAATCGTCAAAATATCTAATATGTTGTAATTTGGTTTTCAAATTTTTAACAAACGGTACTGGGTGTGTTTTCCGAATATCCCGCCAAACTGTATTTTTTATGTCACCCGGACTTTGGATGAGTACTTCTCTCCTGTCTCCCATCTCTCGTTGTTTTCTGATATCCTCAATTTGATTTCTATTTCTTTCTTGTCTTCTTTCATTACATTTTCAAGTTTGCTTTCTAATTCCTCCAAATTATCTTTAATTCTCATTTCTTGTTCTTTCATATCATTATTAATTTCATTAATCTCTTCTATTTGGTGTATCAGTTCTTTCTTTATCCCTCAACACATCTCTAATTTCCTGTTCATAGTTTTCCAGACGCTGCTCTATATTGCTCATTGTTTGTTTTGTTTCCCGTTGGTTTTCTTCCATTTTTAGTGATGTTTCTTGTTGATTTCTATCCATTTTATTGATGTTTCATTCATTGTTTGTGTCTGTATTTGCATCATTGCTAATAATTTTCCAGCATTCCTGTTTCTTTTCTTTCCTCCATTATTGTGGCATTTCCTTCATTCATTATCCGATCCTTCATCAATAATTGTTTCCTCTTCTATCTTATCCTCTTTCCTTTCTTGCGTTTTACTTTGACTCCTTGTGGTCGACATGTTGTTTCTTTTTGTTACTGTTTTTGTCCCCGCCAAATGTGAAATTTTACAACACTCTATATGTTTCAGAACACGACAATATTTCTCCCCAAATGTATTAAATTTTCACGACAAATATCAAATATGCAATCAGTAAAATTCAAATAATTCAAAATAAATATCAAATGTACGATTGGTAAAGAAAATAAAATAAAATAATTCAATAGCAGTAAATATCCACTAACTACGATCAATCAATAAATCAAATTTATATTCCCTGGAAAATTGTCAAAATACCTTCAAATTCAAATTCCCTCAATGTTATGTTTTTATCTCTGGATCACCTGTACTTATTCCAGATCTCTTTCCCTTCCTTCAAATGTAAAGCTGCGATATTTTCAAGCCCCACGTTGGGCGCCAGTTATTGTGATATTTATAGTCTTGGTGCGCCAAGCAATAATTCGCTAATTAATTTTTTTTGATTAATTAAAATTATTTAAATGATATGATTATGACTCTATCACAATTTTTAATTCTTTTATCTCAGGGTTAAATTCGTGCTTCAATATCTATGCTATTACATGTGAAAGGTAAGGTCCAGAGAATACCGGAATAATAAAAAACACATATGATCTAACACTATATATTGAAATAAAAATAATGAAATAATTCACACTCAAAAGTTTTCAATAAACAAATCTCATATAATGATTCTCAAAAATTTTGTTCTACATACGAGAATAATCAAATTAAATGGTACAAACAATATTAATTGAAATCTCAAAATTCCGAACTATTCTAACTCTCCTAATCAAAATATTTATATCCTTTCTAAATTAAGTGTAAAAATTGTGTTATCAATAAAAGAAAAACTGCAGAAAACAAAATATCTCTCTCTGATGATGAGTGGTCCAAATCCTTGTTCCTTATAGACTGTATTATCTCCTCTCAACCGCTCCCTATGTAATCAGCAATCGTACACAGATTGTTGCAAGTATATCGTCCTTAATGATCTCCTTCAAAAGCACAAATCATTCAAATTATGATAGCCTTTTCTCCTCTCGATAAACTGAATCTCTCGTTGGCCCGAGTGAAAAATGACTCTTGGAATATCTTCTCTTTACGATAAACTGAATCTCTCGTTGGCCTGAACAGTGACTCTTGGAATATAAGTAGAGAAATATGACTTACAATATTTTGCTGCTTCAGCTCCTGTCAGATACACTAACTCCACAAAAACTCACTAACATTCCACACTACTGCTTGCTACATTTCAGGAACCGCCAGAGAACAATCCCTGTTCCTCTCAAAGACTTGGAAACCAACTACCCCTATCTTTTCTCTCTCCTCAATCTCGCTAAACTTTCTCCCACACACTTATCCCACCTTTTTCAATCTCCGCCAATCACAACTCGTCACAATTCCCCCATTTCTTCATTTCGATAACAAACAAATTTTTACCTATAATTATAAATTTCCTAAAACTTATTTACAAATAATATTTTTCTATAAATCTTAAAACTAACAAAAACCTCTTTCTAAAATATCTTCTATTGTCTTTAATCACTGCACTAATGCATTTGTAAAAACCCGTTTCAATTTGTCTTTTGTTTCACTTAAACTTATGCGGGTCACTCAAGTTTAACAAAGAAATGATTGATGTAAAGCTTACATTTTGTTTGGTACAGGTAATTCAAGGATTTAATAACTTTCCTTCTCCGAAATGTTTGTTGGATATTATCCTACTTATCTGAATTATTTTAATGTTTTTGAACTTTGAAATATTTTTAAACAAACCAATATTTTCTTGATTTTACATATCATAACAATATATATATATATATATATATATATATATATATATATTGAAAGGAGTACGACGTACCAAACAGACGTACTGACAACAATCTCGGCATCATTTATCACTCCTTGCTGTTGAATAATCCTTAAAACCCTTCTAGTTAAATGTTATATTTCATTAACTTGACTTATGCACACTCAAAAAATCCGATCAAGACATGGCCTAAATTTTCGGTTTTTGTCCTCTATGAAAAAAAGTAGCTAGCATCGGTTCTACCTTGATACTTCTAAACTCAATCCCTATATTCATTTCAACAAGAACTTCAACAATTTTCACACTTCACACCCGATGTAAAATCTTTTCCAAAAGCAAGCTCATGGTGAGTTAAATAAATTCATATCACAATTCATTTCATTAAAATTCACTAATTCTAGGTTCCCCAACACAATTTCGTGTCAATGGTCATCGGTACCTTATATTTCCAACCTTCTTTTTTAATCAGATTTATATTATAAAAAAAATTTTGACTTTTCTATTCTGCCCTGCCTAAACGAGTATTTTTGTTATCAGTTGATTTTTCGTACAAAGTCCAGTTGATTTCCATAGATAGAAAGCCATATTATTTTTTGTTTTTCTCTTCGTAATAGTTGAGCCGTTTCTGTCAAAAATAGTTGCTTTTTTTAATTGTTTTGGTGTCTCCAACAATAAAGTTACCTTTCCTTTTTTTATAAAAAATTTTTAATTTTTGTATATTGTTTACCAAGCTCTAATTAAAACAAGCTACTTTTTCTCCTGGCTTCATGTTTTGATATATTGTACATCAGCGATAGAATAGAAGTATTGTATTATATTATATTGTTTTTCCTGTATTTTTGTTTGTATCTTCTTTCTTCTTCTTAGCCTTCTGTCGTCCATGTTTAGACATAGGCCTCTCCCAAGTCCTTCCATCGGTCTCTATCCTGAGCAACATATTTCCAATTTCTTCCGGCTATTCTTTTAATATCATCAACCCACCTCATCTGTGGTCTTTGTTTGTATAAAATCTTTTTATACAGTTATAAAGTCTTTTTTACTGTAATTTTATTGTAATTACTAAATATATTTTTTAACATCTAAACCTATGCATTTGACATTATTTGAGTCATGAAGTCATATCTTTATATGACTTTACAATCATTAGAACTGAAGAAGTGCAGAAATTACTGCAAGAAACGTTTTCTATTAAAAGATTGAAATAGTTTTTTCATAGTTTTATTCTCCTTGATCGATATCCTCATTTACTGTGAGATTTTAATCTCACTCACATTGTGTATTTATGTATATACCATGCGGTCCATATGTATGGAATACACTCATTTTTGGCGTTATTATGTACTATCTGAAATGCATGATCCTTATGCACTACTTATCTGAATAGTCATCTGGTGATAACTGCGTACCATTGTCGCAGATTCTTGAGTCATGTGGTTCTTCTTCTACCTTGACCACGTTTGCCTTCGATTATCAACCAAAAGCAAGTTATATTTGAGATTTTACTTCACTTCTGACTTACTACACAGAATTTTTAACATTCTTTTGTGTGTCCACAGTTCGAACGCTTCTAATCTTTTACATATGGTATTTGCCAAGATATAATGTCCATTATAGCGTCTTTAGTGATTTAAAGTACTAAATTTAAATCACTAAATTGGGAAACGAAGGGACTATCGATAAACGTAAAGTATTTAAACCATCTAAGATATGCAGATGACGTAGTACTAATAGCCGACAGCTGGAAAGAACTGAAGGCGATGATCGATGAGCTTCTTACGGAATCCATAAAAAAGGACTGAAAATGAATCTGAGTAAAACTAAGCTAATGTCGAATAAAGATGATCAACCGACGATAACCATCCAAGGAACAAAAGTGGAACATGTAGAAAAATACATATATCTGGGTCAGAATATCAAGGTAAACAAAGAAAACTAAACTACCGAAATAAGCAGACGAGTAAGAATGGGATGGGCCGCATTTGGAAAACTCTCATACACACTGAAAGACAAAAAGATACCCCAAAACCTTCGAACCAAAGTGTTCGATTCTTGTATCCTTCCCGTTCTCACTTACGGAGCTCAAACCTGAACATTCACAAAAAAGAACATGGACAAGATTCGAAAATCTCAGCGAGCCATGGAACGACAGATGCTTGGTATCTCAGTAATAGATCGGCAAACGAACGAAGCAATCCGGAATAAAACAAAAATAAAGGACGCCGCGAAACAAGCAGCTAAATTAAAATGGAAATGGGCTGGACACAACGAACGTCTCGAAGATTGTAGATAGAACAAAGAAGTCGGAAACTGGCGACCGTACGATGCGAAGAGACCAAGAGGAAGACATCAAATGCGCTGGAGCGACGATATCAAAAGAGTCACAGGACCAATGTGGAAACGCCTAGCACACAACAGGGATGAATGGCGAGAAATGGGAGATGCCTTTATTCGACAATTCGGATAGAAAAAGGGCTATAAAAAAAAAAAATGTCTTTATGAAAACTTAAATTTTCATACGACGTTGCCGGGTTTAAAAAGAAAGGCTTATCGGAGAAGTCCTAGTTTTGAAATAAGAACATTAATTGATATCAAATTTACACCGATGCTTCGAAAAGCAGCGAGAGAACACCTTGTGCAATATGATTCACAAGTTAAGTATACTAAGTCTCACTAATTCTGAGATTATTGTAATAAGTGATAGTAAAAGCGCTTTGTCAAAAATAACACTCCTACACAGATGACTTCCAAAAAAAATTATATTATTTTAGAAATAATAAAAAACACTAACAAACTAATTACAGATAAAAAAACGTTTATTCTAGGTCAAAGCACACAGCGGAATTATCGGTAACGAATGAGTGGATTCTTTAGCTAAGCGGGGTCTAAAGGAAGGTTTCAGGTGTACATTATTAGAAATGTACACGTGAAGAAGTTAAAAATATTATCACCTACATTATATAAAATAATCTGGACTAAGGAGTTTGAATAAATTAAAAAAGATATGTACTATAAATAAATTCAATGTAAAATATCATGGTTTGCAATGACAACTCTACCAAAACACGCAGTGAGACAAATATGGCGTCTGAGATGTAACCATGCATTAACTTAAATATATATACTCCAACTTATATAAACTATTTATAGATCTGGTCTAGATTCAAAACCGGACATGTCCACTTTATGTCATTTTGAGTAAACAAAAAAAAAATCAATTTACAACTTTACTTTTTAATATATTTCAGATTTTTTTTCTTCTATTAATTTTAAAAAACAATTAAGATGATCCGGTAATAAATTTTAAAATATAGGATAAGGCGTAAACTAGAGAAAAAGGAATAAAAATTGGGAATGTCCGTTTTTGCATCCAAACTGCTCACTATTATGCCCTCCCTAAATATCTATATGTGATTGGAGAAAGTATATGGGTCATAAAATAAAATTCTCGTTTAGAAAATATGATTTATTTTATAGTAATATATTACACAGGAAAACTAGGAATAAATTCCGTATGTTCACAGATTGGATCAGTAAAATCCTGCGTATATTGCTCATTCTCGTTTTAAGCTTTGGCATAAAATTCTAGCTCCTGCATTTGCTTCCATTTTGTACCGAAATATTTGTTTAGTACCTCGTTTATATCTTTAAGTTTTGCTTCTTTGGCTTTTACACCTGGAAGTAAAACTGCAGGATTTATACCAGTCAATGTTTTACCTTTTTTGGTTACTAATAATGCAGTTCCAGTGTCGGATTTGTAGAACATCTTTTCTTGAACAAGAATTCTATATCCTCGCAAACTCTTCTCTCGTAATATTGCAATTCTTGATGATTTGCTGATTTGGAAATGCCAACTTGGAAGCCCTTTTAATATCCTCCTTTTTTATGTTTTCCAGTCCATTACTTTAAATTCTGGATATTTAATTACGGTTGTATATTCAGAAAATATATCAAAATATTCTTGGGGTTGAATTATTGTCTTTTTTTTCGTACCGCTTTTTCAATAATACCAAAAACTCAATCAGCAGGTAAAAAGCTGTGCCCTGTAACTGGATACAGAAGTCGAATTTTTAAAATATTAATAGGAGCATCATCAGCAAGACATGTTTGACATATAAATAGAAGGGTCAAATTTTTGTTTTGTCCCCCACATCCGTCACATATCAGATGCACTGTATCTATTTCAGAATGAAAATCTGTATATTTTAGCCTATAATATATTGCTGAAGCAATTTCGCAGGAACCTTTTATTCAATCAAGCTCGGTCTGTGTATGTCTTTGGTAAGGTTTGCTTTTAAAGAGCCTTGTACTACTGAAAAATTATATACGTAGAGTTGTCTTGAATAGTAGGCTGCCTGATCGGATATTTTTGGTAAGGGCATATTTTTCTGAAGGTGGCAACACGGTAACCAAAACGTAAACAAATATTTTATTTGTCGTCTGCAATAAACTCAATTTCTGAGAGTTGTAACGGGAAATAAATTATTGAAAATATCCAGTGAACAATATAAGACATTAAGTGAAGGAGAGTGCTAAGAAAAAACTTTAAAATCGGTGAAATTACATCCGAAAACACCAAGGCCCTATAAAAAGTAAGATCGCTGTAATTGATAAGCCTAATTAACATCAAAGCATAGAAACGAAACTCTGACCTTTGAAATTGCGACGTTGCCGTTGTGAGTAGACTTTCGGGGTAGACACAGAAAAATAACAACGGTTAATAAACATAAAATAAATACGGTAAACGCTGTCTTCTCTGAACTGTTGAGGTGGAAGACAGTGTTTGGCGCCGGAAAATGGAAAAATATATGAAAAATTTAGACAGTGATGATACACTTTCAGAAGGAGGGGCAAAAAGGAAGGACAGATATAAAGACAGCGAGGAAGAAGATAACATTTTCAGAAAGAGCAAGAAGTTTTCGAGAACACCAACAAAAACTCCAGAGAAAAAAAATGAGGCAACAAAAATTGATCAATTACTAATAATGGTGAGCCACCTCACCGATGATATTAAGGAAATAAAAAGAAATCAACAAGAATGCAAGGAAACGATAGAAAAGCTCATAATGGAAAACAGAGAGCTGAGAAAAGAAAATTCAGAACTAAAACAAGAAAATATAGAGATCAAGGAGGAACTCAGAGAAATAACAAAAAACATGGAAGTTATGGAAAAACACCGACGAATAAATAACATAGTTATGTACGGCCTAAAGATAGACACATTTGAGCAAGCAAGGTTAAAAGGAACAATCAATAATTTCATCAAACAACATATAGGAGTAGAGGTTAAAATAAGGAATGCTCACAAGTTAGGCGAAAAAACATGCCTAATTGAATTGGAAAACCAGGAAGAAAAAAGAAAAATAATGGAAAAAAAGCACAAGTTAAAAGAAATTAAAGAGTACAAAATATATATCAACGAAGATGCAACCACAAAAGAACGAGAAATACAGAAAACAATTAGAAACATTGCTCAAGAAGAAAGAAATAAAGGAAATGAAGTCAAGATTGGAGTAAAAAAAATATGGGTGAATAACAGCGAATGGAAGTGGAATGACAAAGAAGGCGCAATATGTAAAAAAACATCAAAAAACTAGCAACTAAATGTACTACTGGAATAAAGTTGACGAAACAAGCACAGAACAAGGTTAGCGATAATACGAAAAAAGGAAAAAAGAGGAAAAAAATGATAACGGGACCAAAACACAAGAAAACATTACGAAAAGAACACTTACTTTTGGGAACATGGAATGTAAGAGGCACATATGGAGAAGGCAAACTTAAACACTTAGCGAGAGAAATCGAAAAGTTCCATTTTGACATAGTAGCTTTACAGGAGATGAAACAACTGGGAAATGATATATTAGAAATAGAAGATACAATGTTTTTTAACAGCGGTGGAAAGAATCGAACGTTAGGCACAGGTTTTATGATAAGAAAAGAGCTAAAAGAAGCACTAGTAGAGTTTAAACCAGTATCAGACCGCATATGTAGTATCAGGTTCAAGGGAAAATACCAAAAAATCACCCTCATAAATATTCACGCGCCTTCAGAAGAAAAAGATAATGATGTCAAAGAATGTTTCTACAATGAATTAAACAGAACAATCGAAAATATACCCAGATATGATATGAAAATTATTCTAGGCGACGCAAATGCCAAAATAGGGAAGGAAGAAGTATTTAGACCGACAATAGGAAAATATAGTAAACACAATGAAACTAATGAGAACGGACAATTCCTGATAGATTTCGCAAGAGAAAAAAATATGATCATAATGAGCACATATTTCGAACGAAAAGAAATACACAAGGAAACTTGGATATCGCCAGATAGAAAGACTAAAAACCAAATAGACCACGTGCTCATCGAAAAAGAAGAACAGCAATGTATAAAGAAGATAAGAACATACAGAGGACCAGACGCCGACTCAGATCATTACATCAAAATTAAGCAACTGATACCAGAAAACAAAAACAAAATAAAAAAAAAGAAATGTATACATAACCCAATTCGATTAGCAACAAAGAAAGAGCAAGACATATACGAGGAAACAATGGAAAGAGAACTATAAAAGATACAAATAGAAGAGCAAACTGAGAACAAATGGGAAAACATAAAGCAAATAATGAACAAAGCAGCAAAAGAATGTAACAAACAAGAGAATAAAAAGAGGAAAGACTGGTTCGACATAGAGTGCCAAAAAGAAATAGAAATAAGAAAATCATTAAGGATTGAAATGATCACGAAAGAAACAACAGAGACAAAGAATAGATATAGGGAGCAAAGACAAAAATAAAGAGAGTGCTGAGAGAAAAGAAGAGAAAACACATAGAAAATAAGCTAAAAGAAATAGAAGAGAATTACAGAAATAAAAAAATAAAAAACCTATATCAAGGTGCTAGAAATGAAAAAAAAGGTTTCCAACAAAAACCCATATTCGTCAAAAACAAAGCAGGAAATAATATAAGCGGGGAAACAGAAATTGCCGAAAGATGGAAAGAGTATTTTGATGAATTACTAAATGGCAATAATAAGTCAAACCAAAGAGAATACGTGGAAACAGAAGCAAGAATCGAACACTTAGAAGACATAGAAGATAATTCACCCAGCAAAGAACAAATCGAGGAAATCATAAAAAATCTGAAAAACAACAAATCCCCTGGAAGCGATAACATAACAGCAGAGATGATGAAATATGGTGGAAAACTGCTAAATAATTGGATATATAAGATCATAAAGGAGATATGGATAAAAGAACGAATACCCGAAGATTGGAAGGAAGCCATTATTTGCCCATTACACAAAAAAGGAGACAAAACAGAATGCAGTAATTACAGAGGAGTAGCGTTACTAAATACCGTATATAAAATCCTATCAAAATCCATAAAAGATAAGCTAGAAAAAGAAGTTGAAAATATAATAGGCGAATACCAATGCGGATTTAGACGAGGGAGAAGCACAACGGACCAAGTATTCATAATCAGAGAATTACAAGCAGAAAGCTATGAACACAACTTACCAACGATAGCGCTATTCATCGACTTCCAGCAAGCATACGATAGAATAAAAAGGAAGGAATTAAAAGAGACCCTTGAGGAACTGGGAGTTAGCAGAAAGTTGCGTAACATGATACATCTTACTTTAGAGAATACAGAAAACAGAGTCAAAGTAAACAATCATGTATCGGACAAATTTATAGTAAACGAAGGATTAAGGCAGGGCGATCCTTTGTCATCATTACTCTTCAATTTATGCCTAGAAAAAATAATGCGAGAAGCGAAAATCAATAGAGAAGGACTCCTATATCATAAAAGACACCAAGTTTTGGCATTTGCGGATGATATAGTGTTGCTGGCAAGAGGAAAAAAAGAGCTACAGGAGATAGTACAGAGAATAGTAAAAGCAGCAAAGAAAATGGGACTTTACATAAATGAAACTAAAACAAAATGTATGCAGTGGACAGATGATCAGTTCAGGGATGGACAAAAGTTTAAAGTAGAAGTAGAAGAAAGATTATCATACGAATTCGAAATGGTAGAAAGATTTACATACCTAGGTACAATAATATCACGCAAACCTAACATTAAAGAAGAAATACAAGCTAGAATAATGGCAGGCAATTGAAGTGTACATGCTCTTAGTGGAATGTTGAAAAGCAAGTTCTTATCAAGAAAGGCAAAAATACAGTTATACAAAACAACTATACAACCAATAGTAACGTACTGCAGTGAGACATGGACAATGACAAAAAATGAACAAAATTTACTGGAGATATGGGAAAGGAAAATCCTGAGGAAGATATATGGAGGAATAATAAGGGACGGTTTATGGATAAGAAGATCAAATGATGAGTTAAAGAAATTATATAATCAACCTAACATAATAGGAGTCATAAAGGCACAGAGACTAAGATGGCGAGGTCACCTAGAAAGGATGCCGAACACGAGGACTTCAAAAAGGGTAATGAACTACACTATAACTTTAAAAAAGAGAAAAGGAAGGCCAAAAAATAGATGGAATCAGGAGGTAGAAAAAGATATGGAAGAAATTGGACTACAAGGCCAGAAAAGAAAAATGAATAACAAGAAGGAATGGAGAAAAATCACATATCGAGCCAGAGAAGATCTCAGTACATAAAGAAAAGCGAAAATGAAGAAAGAACAAACTTTTTAAGCCATGGGCCTCTAAGGCCTTTAGTGCTATTGTATATATATATATATATATTTTTCTGACAGTCAAAACTAAAAGTGTAAACATTGGAACTTTCATGATTTAGTATATTAAAGAAACTTTCAGCTCTTAATGTATCCAGCCGAAACTTAGTCGTTTTGTTGGCTCTTTCTTGTTCATTCTTGCAGCGTTTAATAGTTTCTCTCAGACAAAGACAGGTAGAGCAGACATCTGTAGCAGGTGAACCAAACCCAAAATAATATTTTGTGTTAAATATATTACTAAAAAAACAATCTCTTACTTTAAATCCGTTAGTGACCGCTTCATTGTACATATGGCACAGTTTCTTCATACTAAGCTCTGGATCTAAGTATACTCTTACTCTTGAGGATGATCTGCAATACTGTGATTCGTTACATTTAAGTGATTCGATAAATTTCTGAATTTTTTTTCTGTGCAAATTTTTTAAATGAGACACTCTGTCACCGTCCCTTGAATCGGTCGGCATTGTCCCCAATTTGTGAAATTTTTTAGTACTCCCAAAGTTCGGTGTTTGGAAATACCAAGTACACCTAAGAAAGTCTTTAGACAAACAGGTACTTTTTGTTTATTAACAGCAGCATGCATATTAAAACATTGAAATGATAGTATTTTGTGACCACACGATGGATACTGAGGCAAACTGCTTGCAGAACATCTACAACAATCAATTAACACTGGATTAGTATAAACGAGAGGAAAAATAGTTACCAATGTTAGGTATATTAATATTTTTATTCGTGATACTTGATCAAACATATACAATTTTATTTTAATATATTATTTGTTAAATAAATTAATGAAACAATTAAAATTATTATAAATTTATAACCGCAAAAACTTGTATAAGTGTGTATACAGGGTGGTCCTTAAGTAATTGTACAAACGAAAACCGTAAATTCTACACTTTAAAATATTAAGATTTAAGCCAACTTGCTTTAATAAAATATTGATATTAAGAAAGATACAGGGTGTTAAAGTGGAAATTTAAAATTCTATTTTTCGCTATAACTTTTACTTTTTTAAATATTTTTGGACAAAAATTTATAATTGGATGCTTTAAAGCAGGATAAATTATAATTTTATACAAACTTTAATGTAACTGATAGAGGGCGCCACATATGCCACATGTGTAGCATAGATTTGCGCTTAACTTTTTTGCTCTTAAAGTTAGCTCTATTTGTGTTAAAAAATATTAAAGATACATTATTTTTACAAGGAAAAAGTATACTTGTTGATAACCTCAAAATTTAACCATTTTCGAGATATTCGCATTTTATAAGTCAGCTGCATAATAATTCTTAGTTGTAATATTTGTGCGGTGAAGCATTGAATACCTGTAGATAAGCATAATTCACAGTTTATTCTTATTACAACAACTCAAAGATGATAATGTAACATTACAAAATTTTTGTTATGACTGCTAAATGTCTTATTGAAGAAAATATTCTTCATCTTCTTCTTTAGGTGCCGTGCCCGTATTCAGACGTTGGCCGTCATCATGTTTACAATTTCCCTTTTCTATTGCTTCTTAAGTTTCTATACCTACTGGAGTTGTATTACTTTTTCTCTATTGTAAAATGCTGAAAACCCAAAATATGTGGTTTATGTAAGATGGTAGACCACCACATTCTAGAGAGAAGGTGGTGAGAACATACTTAAATAACTGTTATGTTCTGAACGTTGGATTGATCGTGGCGATATAATTATTTAATTTATAAAAAATTCCAAAAGAACACTTATCATTCATTACGTAAATTATTTAACCATTTTTATTAGGACAATTAGAAACTAAAGCCCAGGTATTGAATAACACATATGTGTCTTGTTTCATAATACTTTTTCTACCAATCTAACCTTAAAGACTCAGCATTTTTACAAAAACATCATCGTTGGCCTAATAACCGATATTGTTATAAATATAGTAAACATACAGGTAATTTAGTTCAGCATAATATTAGTTCGTTAGTTAATCATAACAGACCATTTGTTCGAAATGTAATTATAGTTACTCGTAAGCTGTAACGTAATCATATAAATAAGTAATGATATCGATAGGTTATTCTGTGTTTATATAAGTAACCCATGAATCAAATACATTACAGTTTAACACATTATTTAACCTCTGCCACAAATAAGATGTAGTTCCATAATATAACATAAGGTTTGGATATGTATCCAAAAGAATATATTCATCCATTATACATTATAGCCACCACGTATCCCAGAATTTAATCCGCTTGATTTTGGTGTATGGGGCGTATTAAAACAACGTGTCTATGAGAATCCCATAAACATTCGCGACCAACTATGGGAAGAAATAAATACTGCAGCAGTTTCTTTAGAACCAATGATGCTATTTAACATGAGACGATCTTTTATGTAATATATTCACAAATGAATTAAAGAAAATGGTGGACATATGGAACACTTACTTTGACAAAAAGTTATGTTATTTAGTTTAACTATTTCTTAATTTGGTTTGTAAACAAAATGTTTTGATTATGACTTTAACATAAAACGTAAAATATTTTATGTAAAATCCTATTATTCTGTTTTTGTCAAATCCTATTCTTAATTATCCTGCTGATATATTTATTTTACTTAATATTTCGTTAACTATTAACTTTAGTTAAAGGTATTTTATACCAAAATTTAGATTTATTAATGTTTTTGTCTATTTTTCCTTCGTTGCCTGGAGTAATTGCCTTAAATCAGAATTATACAGCTGATTTGTAAAATGCGATTATCACGAAAACTGTTAAGTTTTGAAGTTATTAAGAAGTATACCTTTTTTTTTGTTAAAATAATGTATCTTTAATATTTTTTATCAAAAATACAGGTAACTCAAACAGCAAAAAAGTTAAGTGCAAATTTATGCCACATATGTGGCATATGTGGCGCCCTCTATCAGCTACATCAAAGTGTGCATCAAATTATAATTTCTCATATTCAAAAATACCCAGTTGTAAATTTTTATGCATAAATCTTTACAAACATGAAAGTTATAGCGAAAAATAGAATTTTAAATTTGCACTTTAACACCCTGTATCTTTCTTAATATCAACATTTTATTAAAGCAATTTGGCTTAAATCGTAATATTTTAAAGTGTAGAATTTACGGTTTTCGTTTGTACAATTACTTAAGGACCACCCTGTATGTATATGAGTAATATAAAATAAAGTTAGGATTTTTGAAGCACCTGGTAACGTGGCCTAATATATTGCTCATATTTTTGTCAATCACCGAGTTAAAGTGTGTTGTAAACGGTTATAACCTAAATGAATTTAATTGCCCCCAAATAATATTGGTTATGTTCACAATACTGTTTTAAATTTTAAAAGTTTAAAATCTTACCTTGCAACTTTTTGTTGTTTTTTTCCAAGAACTAGAATCACGTTGTCTTTTCCTTGAATTGCTGGATGAAACTTGGGTGCAGGTAGAATCCATTTTTTAATAAAAAAAAAGCAAATCTAACACCTATAATAGTTTAACTTGTTGAGTTGCCGGCAAAAGTCCACTTTTGCATCTGAACCAATTCCTTCACACCAAATTACTACTAGGAACTGTCCACTTTTGCTCTTTATCAAATTGTTAATATATGGATCTTAGTCAGTACACTACTGATTACAGGGGAAATATCCGGTTTTGCATCTAGACACCTTATATATACATATATATATATATATATATATATATATATATATATATATATATATATATATATATATATATATATATATATTTCAAAATATTTTTCGACCGTACTGTTTTAAATATTGATTTATAGTATCAGCAATCGGTCAGGAAATAAAACTCTATTTGTTCAGTCTCAATATTTCGTCACGATTTTGTAACTTCTTCAGGAGAAAACTGTAAATTTATTAGAATAATTAATTATTATAATGTAAACAAAGTGAATATTTTAATACTTACAACTATAAGAATAAAAATTTAAATTTTTTTAGCATATCTAAATAAATGACACATTTGTTTGATTTTATTTAGGAGTTATGGTAACCGCAATATTTTATAGAGTGATCCAAACAGCACAGTACGTTTTTAAGTACGTACAATTTTGGTACTGTACGTACATGATGTAAAATGTACGTTTTAAGTACGTACACTGCGGTACATACCAGTACGTACAGAAGAGTACGTACTATTACGTCTTAAGTATGTACCAGGAGAAAGAAGAGCTAAACATATTTATTATGTTAGGTTATGTTAACCTAACCTAATTTGGAGTACAGTTTTGCTGTGATAATTCATTGCATTCGTTTAGATTTTTTTTATTTATTTTTGGTGTTGGTGCTTAGAGTGTGGTTTCCTGTTATCTTTTTCAGTCGAGTGTTTTTTAACTTATATAGTCATACTGAAAAATGTATTTTGTGGGTGAGGAAGTATATTTAAAACAAAACCATTTGGTAAATTTTAAGATTTATAAATTTTGCTTGTTTTTGTATTTCAAATATGAATAAAAAAGATATATTCACCTATATTTACTTTTATTTACATAAATCATCATAAGTGTGTATAGTACGTACTAGATACATACCTTCAATATGTACTAGATACGTAACTTCAGTACGTACTAGGTATGTACCATAATTTGGAAAATGTACGTCTTATGTACGTATTAAGTACGCACTTCGTACAGCAAAGTACGTACATTGTACATACTTTATGTCCCATCAGTACGTACTTAGTTTGTCTTATGTACGTATTTATGCTTACTGGAGAATTCCCATTGTACAATTTTTGTTTATTTTAACCTATTCACTAAAAATTGTACAATGGGAATTCACTCTATAAAATATTGCGGTTATCATAACCTAACTCCTAAATAAAATCAAACAAATATGTCATTTATTTAGATATGCTAAAAAAATTTTTATTCTTATAGTTGTAAGTATTAAAATATTCACTTTGTTTACATTATAATAATTATTTATTCTAATACATTTACAGTTTTCTCCTGAAGAAGTCACACAATCGTGACGAAATATTGAGACTGAACAAATAGAGTTTTATTTCCTGACCGATTGCTGATACTATAAATCAATATATATATATATATATATATATATATATATATATATATATATATATATTGATATGATTGGTGTTTATAGAAATTAATTTATAAGTTACACATTAGATAATATTAGATATTAAATTTGGTTATTTTAATAAGTTATATACTAGAGAATTTTATAAAAATATATTTATGTGAGGGCATTTTTAAGAAATTAGCATATAATAATTGTAAAAAGTTGTATTTTAGTAATTATAATGTGGTAGATATATTTAAGTGAGCCATGTGACTAGGCAACCAACTATACATGTGAGTGACAGACAGATATACATACTCTCCAAGTGACATTTTAAATAATTAGGAATATAAAGTGGGGTTATAATAATAATGTTAGTTTAAAATGTTTAATTTATATATATTTACTGATTTAAGTGTTTATTCTGATCTGAAAAGCCTAAATGTCAACAAAATTGTCAATAGAAAATTAACGAATTCTCCAGAATGCAGAATTTGACCTTTGTTTACGGTCGAACATTCGGGAATAATGGTTATGTCTGTGGATCGAACATATACTGTTTCCAGAAAATTCAGACATGTGTTTAATGGAATAAATCGATCATGATTTCTTACCAGATGGTTTTGGAAGATTGAAAAGATATAAATACCCGTGATTTGGATTCAAGATAACAGTTTTAGTAAGAAAGTCCATTCAGTTAGTCAATCAGTTATGAGTTACAGTTACTATGATGGCCAGTTTTAGTATGAAAATTAGTTAGAGGCAGTCAATCAGTTATAATTGTTCAATATAGTGAGTTAAATCAAGATTAAGAAACAGTATAAAGAAAATATTATTGAAGATTAAAAATTATGTTATGTATAAATGATGATAATGGAAGAAGTATTAATTGAATATTAAAATTAAATAATATTTTGGTGATTGGATATTGATATATTGAAAAGAAGAATAAAAATAAATGCTGTTTGATGGTTTGCTTGGTGGTTTATAAATGCTGTGAAGAAAAATGTCTTAAATTGGTGGAAGCTAATAATTGGAAAAAGTAATTTCACAAAAACCAGGATAACCGAAGCTGAGAAGAAGACATTTGAGTGGTGATTATAATCTATATAGTGGAAAACAGTTCATTTAGGCATTCCGTGACAGAAAGGCACAAAATTTTGTTAATATAATTTAGTTAGTGTCATAACAATTTCAATTTTGAAGATAGTTTGTTTAAATTTTACATTGTCTATAGAATTTAATTAGTTTGATAAGAATTTCAATTTAAAGATAGTTTATTTTAAATTTACATTGGCTAGGTTAGATATATATGTGTGTTTCATAGTAGATCTAATAAAGATAATTTAAAAAAGTACTTACAAACTAATTGTTTGAGAACCGCGATAAAAACCCATTATATTATATTTAAAAAAACACTCATTGCTCATCATTCACAAAAACAATACATCATAACAAACTCTTTGTTCTTTATCAAGCTTTCGCAAAATTTATTTGCTTCTTCAGGATATGCTAAAATATGGTATCAGTAAATACAATGAAATTATAGTTAAATAGCATTGTATAAAACTAGTATAAAAACTTACAATATGAGGTTAATCCTTTAAATTTTCAAATTTACAAAACATTAAAACTTAACTTAATAAAATTATATAGTTATGAAGTACAATATTTTAATTTTATTTAATTTTGTAGAAATTCATTATGACATTGATTATGTTGATGTTTGATTTATGTCAGAAAGACACTTGTTTCTGTTTAATATATTTTTTGTTATTGATAACTAGCTTTTGATTGTTATTATGGTTACGTACAAAGTGGCGCCAAATATGAATATTTAAATTTTTTGAAATTATAGTATTTATAGTCAGAAAATCTAATATTATAAAATTATAGTATTAATTTTCTTAAGATAGAATGTAATTATAGATATTGCTTAGTTTATTAATATCAGTTTTTTTATTAACGCATTGATATTTATTTATGCATACCATTTCTAAGAATTCTCTTTTATTTAATTGGTTTTCACGTCTTAATATATTAGTTTCATTGAAATTAAATGAATGATTTTTATTAATTGCATGATCTATTAATGCACATGTATTTTTATTATTTCTAAGGTCACTTTTATGTGATGTTAGTCTGCCTATTAGATTTCTAGATTTGATTGATTTTTGATAATGCATTCTATAAACAAATTTTTGGCACACCTATGGGCTCACGTATATCGTGTATATTATGTAATTATGTACTGGACGATTTAATAAGAGATTCTTTAAATAAGTTGCCTTTTCATATCCCATTTATCAAACGATTTGTGGATGACTTAATACTTACTTTACCTGCAGACAAAATAAATGAAACTTTACAAACTTTTAATAATTATAGTGAACATTTACAATTTACATGTGAAACAGATAGATAGAAAATAGCATCCCATATCTTGACATAAAAATCAAACGTAATGCACAAAATGTATTAAGCACTGAATGGTACAGAAAACCTATATTTAGTAACAGATTTATTAATTATCATTCACAACATCCACCTCATATGAAAATAAATTTGATATTGGCTTTAAAAAACAGAATAGTCAAATTATCACACATCAATAACATCAACAAAGGGTTATTAGAACTTAAAGACATTTTATTAGAGAATTCATACCCAATTAAAATAATTAACAAATTTTTATTTAACAATCCTAATAATAGAATGATTGACATGAATCAAACAAGAGAAGCAAATCAACAAATCGTGCAATCTCAATTTACTTTCACATCACTACCTTACATACCAACATTAACACCTAAACTAACTAAAGTCTTTGCTAACTATTCTGATATTAAAATTGCAACTAAAAATGTTAAAACATTAGCATCATTGTATACAAAAACTAAATCACCTATTAGTATTATGGAAAGTTCAAATGTAGTTTATATAATACCATGCGAAAATTGTGATAAGTCATACATCGGACACACATCTAGAAATCTAATAGGCAGACTAACATCACATAAAAGTAACCTTAGAAATAATAGAAATACGTGTGCATTAATAGATCATGCAATTAATAAAAATCATTAATTTTATTTCAATGAAACTAATATATTAAGACGTGAAAACCAATTAAATAAAAGAGAATTCTTAGAAATGGTATGCATAAATAAATATCAATGCGTTAATAAAAAAACTGATATTAATAAACTAAGCAATATCTATAATTACATTCTATCTTACGAAAATTAATACTATAATTTTCTAATATTAGATTTTCTAACTATAAATACTATAATTTCAAAAAATTTAAATATTCATATTTGGCGCCACTTTGTACGTAACCATAATAACAATCAAAAGCTAGTTATCAATAACAAAAAATATAATAAACAGAACCAAGTGTCTTTCTGACATAAATCAAACATCAACATAATCAATGTCATAATGAATTTCTACAAAATTAAATAAAATTAAAATATTGTACTTCATAACTATATAATTTTATTAAGTTAAGTTTTAATGTTTTAATCATTGTTGTAAGTTTTTATACTAGTTTTATACAATGCTATTTAACTATAATTTCATTGTATTTACTGATACCATATTTTAGCATATCCTGAAGAAGCAAATAAATTTTGCGAAAGCTTGATAAAGAACAAAGAGTTTCACTTTCCTGCCCTATTAATGACTGCAACCTCATAATAAAACTTTATTTTATATATATATATATATATATATATATATATATATATATATATATATATATATATATATATATATATTATGATTTGCAAATTTGGCAAATAAAAGCTTTTATCTGTTTAATTGATTTAATATGTCTAAGGCTAAATTTTGCAAAATCAAATAAATTAGTTTTAATTAAAACTTGATCTCAGGGCTCCTTTTATTCCTAATTATAATAAGTGGCTTCAAAGTATTCTTTAAACAGTTACCTTGTTACCTTTGAGGAAAGGATGGACAGTAGGAAAATAAAACCAAATAATTTTGTGATATTAAACTATTAAATAATTTATTAAAAACAGAATCAAAAAAAATATATTAAAGTCAATTTTACAATTAATCAAAATCATATATCATATGCGCTAATCCGCATAATTAAAATTACAAATTCATTAAAATTCCTATACAGATTATCAATAATTGTTTGGACTTGTATTCAAATAAAAGATCTCTTCTCTGTGTTTTCTTTTTTAAATTAAATCAAGGCAAATAATTTTTTTTTTCAAGAAACACTTCTACTACTTCTTCTAACTACTACTTTAAACTACTTCTTTTAATTGTTTATATCTGAATTTAAATAATATTTATTGTGAAATGAAATCACCGAATAAAATATTAAAAAACCAAATTAATTATGATCTAGGTATGATCGTGGTTGAAAGTCTTTGTTGATTATATGGCAAACAAAACTTTTATTTCCAAGAATTCTCCACTGGCTCCTTTTCTTCTTACGACTGTGACTGTGATCTGCCCACCTTTTGCTTGTACTCTCAGTTGCTCTACACACGCCTGCTATCTTCTCTGCTTGTCAACGTCTCTCGCACACGCCATCTCCGCAACAGTCTCTCGAAAAGCTCCTGGACCAAACTCCTTTCTCACAGGAACCCAATTTCTTTCTAGTCGAAAGAATTTTCACTTAGTGGACTAGTACCAAATATACTATACACCGTTTGTTTATTAAATGGGGTACTTTCGATGTCCACTGCTACCAATCCTAGGACTCGTTCCTCAGACACAAAAACACATTTATTACTATTTGATATACCACTAAAACCACTTGCTTCTTCCGACGTACAAACCCCAGTAATCTCTCTTTTTCCGGGCAAAACCTGACTTCCCTCACTTCAATCCCTCCTTCTCCTTTTCACCAATTAGACACACACATCCTACATACCACGCCATCCCTTTTAAATTATCAAATTCTGTGACTTGTCAAACACAAACTTAATGCTATTATGATATCACATAACCTGGGTATTTCCAAATTTTACATAAATAAGATCTTTTCTTTGTTTCCAAGTTTCTAGAGACAATACAGCTAATACTACTTCGGTTATTCGGTTATTGTATACTTAGCTCTGATCACAAAACTTTCTAATTCTTTGTCTAATTTATTTGTAAACAAAAGACTTAAACCTTATGTTCTAAAATTGCTATTTTTCGGCTATTAACATTAATCGTTTATGAGAGTTTTTCTATTGTTTTCATATATTAACGTACAAATATCTATTCTCCTATCTGCCTGCTTTCTTAGTATCTACTATATTCAGTATCTAATACTACTACTAAGTAATTAGAAAAACCATTACTCATTCAAATATTCGAATCTTTTGAATACTGAATCTAATATTTCAATTTATTGGGTGAAACGACTTTACCGGTCGGTGAATATAATTTTTTGTTAGTTTTAATAAATTTAATCCTAATTTAATTATAATATATCTATATAAATTTAAAGGACATCCTACATTGTCAATGCGGAGAAATAGATATTGAAAACATTAAATTTTGTAATAAACATAAATATAAATATCCACAGGGTGACTGTATTTAACAGATACCCTGCATGGCAACGTCAGACTCCCAATAGAGGTCGTTGCTGATCCTCAGACAATATCTGAATGGAATTTGTCAAAATGGCAACTCTATTGGCCATCTAAAACCTAGTTTATCTCAGTAAATTTAAATGATTTTAACTTATCCTTGAGGATATTAAAGATTAAATGCATTTTTATGAAAAAGTCTGCGAGATGTTATTCTTCCCCATTTTTCTCAACTGTTTTATGTTTTCCAGTAACAACGTGAGGGTCTATTTGCGCTTTTCTTTTACATGGTACCTTTAATATAAATATGTACTTATATTACTTGAGCATATAATCAATTAATAATAAAATATATACTAACAATGACGAAATTTACCGTTTAAAATGATGAGCTTGAATGTTATGTAATATTAGGGACTTTTAATATTATATTAATAAAAAAATGTATTTTATTTATTTAATTTCTAAACAATATATCAGTATATATTGTACAAAAATATTTTATTATCAACTGACATTATATACATACAACACAAGATCTCAATTCTACATAAAATAGAAGCCCGTGATGATTTTTGTCATTACCAGTTCATAATTTTTATGGAATCATACAATAGCCTTGTGTTATATGATTCGAAAATTTAATACTAGTGACACAGTGGACCTAGAGGCATTATCAAAAAGGGTTTAAAAAATAGCAATTTTGTATTGCAGCCGCAGAAAAATTCATATTCATATTTAGCTTTGAGTAAAACCTTAAAATAAATGAAAATTTTGATTACATTTAGTTTGACATCGTATTAGTTTTAAAATTATTTAAATAATTTTAAAGAAATTAACACTCCCCTTCAGGTCTTTCAAAATACATCTTCTTTTTTCCGAAATTACTTCTGGATATTTTTTTAACGTCATAGACACAATACTACGACTCACTTTAAGCATTCTGAGTTATTGAAGTTTACCTTCTGCACGTTCGAATAACAAATATATAACAAAAGTATATTAGTTTGAAAATCTGTTGCTGTTGAACTATAAATAAAAAATAATGAGAGAACGGGTTTATTTACCTATTTACCTTAAGATAATATCAGTATAGTGAGGGACAAGATCTATGCAAAATTTTAAAAACCGACCTACTAATAATCCGCTATTGATACCTATTGTAACACAGACCCCTAGAGAGACATTACAGAGTTGTACTAACCTGTATCCAACATTCAAATAAAATTACCGGAGCAGTGCTGCATTTTGAATTATTAGTTTGTTTAATAACTAAATGTTTTTACAAATTGATCGGAACAATGGTTTTTAGCAGTAAACAATCTCGCAATATACTATTAAAAAAATACTTACGTTCATCTTTTTTCTAAACTTAGGATTGGCGAAATAAAATATTTTTCAGTTACGAAAATAAGTAGACATTTTGTTTTGTGGGTTCGTCAATGAACAATAATTATTGATATACACAAAAAGAAGTACAACTTATTCCAAATCATCGTCATTAAATATTTTTGTGAAATGTTATCAAAAATATGATGTCTTTGTTTATAACATTTAAAAATAATTAAGAGAAATTCCTGCGGTTGACGTAAATAGAAATTTACAAATAATTTTATATTTCCGGTAATGGCTAAGTACTTAATAAGTACATTTTCGTAGAATAATTAAATGGGGCGGGATCATTGTCACAATATTTAAATAACGGAATTAGTCATTCTTAAGCAGTATATTTTGTGATTCTTTCAGCCAGAGTTTGTTGAAAAAAATATGTGGCGGCCATGGAAAAGTGATGTGCGTTTACCTGACAAAAATGAACCTACGGATAATTTAGAAGATGAACATGAAAGTGCGGGGCAAAGTACTCACCAAAGGAAGAATTTGTGTGTAGCTGATCAAAATATGGTGTTAAATGTATTTGATGGACTTTCCAAAAAAAAATAACCAAATATGAAGTTGTTAAGCAAACGGCTGTTTTAACAAAAATTTCTTGTGCAACAGTGTACCGTTTAATAAAGACAGGTTTGAAAAGTTGAACAACAAGAAAGGATTTGGGAAGCTCTAAAAAAATTCAACCTCGACTTTTGGAACCTATTAGTGAGACAATATAGTATAATATGTATGCAGCTAAAGATATGCCTAACCTAAACAATATCATAGCAAAAGTAAAAGAAAAACATATTTTTGATGATTGTTTCACAAAGACTTCGGGAAAATTTTTGACCACAAATGGTTTTTAATATAAAACTGTCAATAAGAGACATACCATAATGGAAAGTAGCTGCCTAATAAAATGAAGACATGAAAATATCGAAAAAATTTCACAATACCGCAGTGAGTGTCGAGAAATTTATTATCTGGCCGAGACTTGGTTTCATTCTCACGAAACGATTGATAAAGCCTGGACAAACGGTACAAGAAAATGCCAAATAGATGTACCCCATTCTACAGGCAAGCGAATTTGCACATTACATTACCGAGGACAACATGGATGGGTGAACGATGCGTTCTTGTTGAGTTCCAAAAGTATTAAAGACAGTTCTCTAGTCTAGACTACCACAAAGACATCGAAGGGTCGATTTTTGAATCGTTGGTTTGAGAATAATAAAAGAAAATCGCATGATTGTTATGGACAATGCATCATATCACTCCAGATGCATTAAAAAAATTCCAACCAGAGTAGGAAGGATGAAATTCAAGAAATTTTAATAGCCGAAGACCTATATTTTGAGGATCATTACACCAAAGATAAACTAATCCAGGTTATTCATACAGAAGTCGTAACTAGACATACTGTAGATAAATTAGCCACTAACAATGGACATATGGTTTTAAGATTACCTTCATATTACTGTGTGTTGAATCTCATAGAATTGCTATGAGCTCAGTTTAAAAACCATGTCCGGAGGAACAACACATCTCCAAAAGATGCCCAAAGTGTTGTCGAACTAATAAAAACAAAGTTCAAAAATATCAGTGCTCAAAACTGGCAAAATGCAATACAACATGTAAAGAAGATTGAAAAAGATTACATGAAAAATGTCCCAGCCTTGAAGAAAATTATTATTAATTTGGCTGAGAGTGATGAAGAGAACGATAATAACGATGAGTTGAAATAACTGTTAACTCTAACTGGCAGATCCCAAATGAATGTGAATTTCCGAAGTAGCTAGTATACCATTTAATTTATAATAGTAAAAAAACCAATCTATAACTTTTTTTGGCATCGCATGTGACATGTAAGTAAATAAAAACTATTTTTAAATTTTATATTTTGTAGGCGCGATTGGGAAAAATTGATTGAAGTGATTTTTTTATAAAATTCACAGTATTAAGTACGCGCATATTCACAGCATGAAGTTAGTTGCTACATCTAAATCTTTTAACCCTTTATAGGGCAAAACTTTTCTTTACAGTATTAGGTCCTTTTGATGAATTAATGCTGCATATAGGATCGAATGTATGTCATAAAAATGTTTAAAAAATTCCAAGCTTGATCAGAAAAAATCTGAGGGGGGGTCACTAGACTAAACACCAAACGTTTTGTGCAGTAGCAATACCAGGATAGTTGGTGATCAACAGAATAACCACTTTTTTATTTTAATCATAGGTAGCTTAATATTATGAACTTTATAATGTGTGGAATGGTTCAAAACATGAAACACACAATGCCACATCACTTTCTTTACAAAAAATAGGTGTTGATCTGACAACTTTCTTTTTTGTACTACAGTACCTACACCGTCGTACGTCATTCACGAGTAAATGTTTTCCTACGTCCGATTTTCGTACAGTATCTGTCGTGTTTAGAGATCGTCCATTTCGTTTTCGAAACAATCACTTTTGGACCTGGTATTTTTCTGGTGCAATAATCTTGTGTTAGCTCATCAGCTAAATTACTGCGAAACATCAAATGAAACATTGGTTTTGTATTCCTCTTGTTACAATCAATTTTATAACTTATGTAGGTGTTGAAAATTCAGGCGTCAATTAGATATTAGCACAGTTTTATCCACCATCTCCTGGATTTCCATGAAATATTATACGTTGACATGTACTGGTCAAAATAATTCGCTCCTCCCATATTTTTATTATAATCGTATATGGGCATTGGGCATGAAATACATTCCTTTTCGCCTTTTTTATTGTTTCGTGATAAAGTTGAGGAGTTGATTAAAGTGAGGCATGATGGATCATGGAAAGAACTTACAATAACAACAGATTTATTTCCTCTATAATTCCACTTGCAAACAGAGCATTCATTGCGTTCATCAAACTCCCCAATTTTCAAGGCCTTGTCATTTTTAAGAAGATATTTTGGATAATACTTTCTATTAATCCTAAATGTTCCACAGCTGAAAGTAGCGTTTGCCAGTTAGGTGGATAGCAGGTTAAAAGATGAAAAATAGTTATCAAAAAATATACAGTACCCTTTATTGAAAATTGATTTTGAAAGATGCAGTACTGTTATTTCGCCTAACGTACCTTCTTCTCTATAGCTACGTCCTTCATAAATATTGAAATCTAACTTATATCCAGAAGCAGAACATGCTATTACCCAATCCTTGAAGCCTCTTTTGGTGGGCTTAATTGGCATATATTGCTTCAAACTTGACCTACCTTTGAAGCCCACCATACTTTCGTCTACTGCCAAATTTCGAGATGGGGAAAACGATTTAAAAAAATTATTAGAAAGATGAGAAAGTAATGGCCGTAATTTGTATAGTTTATCATACCCGGGTGTTTCTTTTCTAGGCATTGCTTAATTATCATTCAAGTGTAAAAAGCGGAGAATTTTCAGAAATCTCTTTTGAGTCATTAATTTTGATATTTTGCTTACTCTGAAATTTTCATTCACAGACCAGTAAAGTATGATACTAGGAAGTCGATGAATCCCTATAATTAGTATACCTATGAAAGCTTTGAGCTCAGTTACGTTTAAATTTAGTTTTATACCCTTCTCATGAGCATACCTAATCGATTCCTCGACAATTTTGTCTAACATAACATCATCTAAAAACACATTCAAAAATTGGGAAGGTTTATCTAGATCTCAAATTGTTGAACCAAACGGTCGAGAGAAATTATATTGATTATAAGTAGTTGGAATGCATGTCTCTTTTATAAAAACATAAGGATCGTTGCATGAGACAGAATTCGTAATTTCTTCAGATGGATTAGAATCTGAATTTGATTGGATAGAGTCAAGCAATAATTGGCCTCTTGGTAGTAGTTTTTCCAAGCTGTAGGTAAGGTCAGCAATAGAATCGTCACTATCATAAGGTTCAATATCAGAGTCAATGCCTTGATGGTAATCACGTGAACGTGATAGCCTCTAAGGTTTTTCATTTGTGGAAACACATCGAGGGGTGCTTGGACCAGCTAAATGCGTTGAACGGCCACTGCTTATAGATGTAACAGAACAAATTGTAACTTTAGTGTCTTCGGTCATTGTCTCCATCATAATCAGAGTCAACCGCTTGTTCGTCTGTAATTCCATCGATCAGTTTATAAACATCATCGGAAGTTATATTTGTTATATCCAAAGTTTTTGGAAATACCATATTCGGTAAGTAAAATAAAAATAATTGAGGTGATAACAGAAAAAAAAATTTTTATTTTCGTAACAAAAAATATTTTATTTTGCCTTAATTTTGAAAAAAGGTGAAGGTAAATTTTTCTAAATACTATATTATGAGGTGGTTAAGTAAACAAATTAATAATTCAAAATTCAACACCTTCTCCGAGAATTTTATTTGAACGTTGGATACATATTAGTACAACTCTGTAAATGTCTCTCCGGAGGTCTGTGTTACAATAGGTATCAATATAGGATTACTAGTAGGCCGGTTTTTAAAATTTTGCATAGATCTTGTCCCTCACTGTACAATTCTAATCTATACATCAAATGTAACTTGATAATCAAATTTAATTTGATGTATAGATTAGAATAATTGTACTGATATGTACGTATTTTCTTTCATTCATTTGTCTTACATTATTTTATTTAATTAAAAATGACTCATACAGTTAAAATCAGAGTGAAATTGGTCCAAGGAATCTTAATATCTAATGTAAATTTAAAGCAGACATACATATTTTTATTCTATTTTATTATATCTATTTGTCATATTTGACAGACCATTGATTAAGTCCTTTGTACTTCTCAAATAATAATTGTTTATTTGTTTTGTCATATACACATTTGTTTCTATACACCATCAACATTTACACCATCGAGATCGACAATTAATTCCATACATACAGTGGAACAAATAATTTAAAAATCCAGAAAATACAGCAGAAATGCACGTTTTATTCATAGATTTCAAAAGCGCTTATGATATAAATAATCCGACTAAAATGATATAAGAGCTAGAGCATTTTGAAATTTCAGGAAAATTAAAACATCTGCTAACAGTGAGTCTAAACAACACCACAGCAAAGATCATTTTCAACAGAACAACTTCTAAGGGGATAAGTAAACAAAGGCGTGAAAAAAGGTAACTCTATTTCCCCAACACTGTTTAACCTGATAGAAGCAATAATAAGGATGACAAACTTGGTAAACAAAACATTATTACAGATCAACTTTAAGTAATAGCATATGAGTCATCATACCAAAGACGGAGATGAAACTTGAAGAGCAATTGAAAAATTAAATAAGGAAGCAAAGAAAATAGGGCTGGAGATAAACCAGCCTAAAACAAAATACATGACGATAGGGAAGGATGACATAACAAAAGGCAAAAACATATAAAATGGATAAAAACCTGTTGAGAAGCAAGCCTCTAAGTAAGAGAACAAAGAGGAAACTATATAACACCTTAAAATCTGTTGTTACATATGGGATGAAAACAACGACCATTAACAAGAAAAATGAAAATAGAATACTGAAATTTAAAAGAAAAATAATGAAAACGATACTAGACCTCACTGTAACCAGAGAGGGAAAAGAAGAATGAAAACAAATGGTGAAGTTAAAGAAGAATTGAAGGAAGAAAATGTAGTCAGATATATAAAATCTCTTCACTTAGAATGGATAGGACATATTCAGGGACGCCCACACTCAGATATACTAAGAAGGATAACTAACTAGACACCACTATGGCCCAGGTATGGGGTAAAGCCCCCAAGAAAATGCTTGGATGATGTAGAAGATAATAAAAGAACAATGAATGTTACAGACTGAAAAAATTAGTGCAAGGGCAGGAAGAAATGGAAAAGAGTCACGAGAGCAGCAAAGACACACAGCAAGCTGTAAATTAAATAGAGGAGTAATGCACCTCCTCCAAAAAAGGATTTTAAACGACATGTCATAATCCCTAGGGATTTTAAATCTTAATAAACGAATGAATGGTGTCGATGGGGGGATTCCCTAAATTGCTTCTTCGAATTCCTCTTACTAGGTTGGTAATTCTTCCTGAAGGGGTATTGCAAACAGTCCTAATAATATTTGATGCATTTTATAAAAAAAATAAGTAAAAACTAACAGAAAAGTAGAATAAGCCGTCATAACGACTGCATTTTTGTAGGTAAACATCAAAATATTCAATAAGTAATTATACTAAGTACCTGTAAAAGAGATTATATAAATTTAATCCTCAAATAGATCTGGGAAAGCTCTATATTACTTAATACATAATTATGTAAAATAAATATTATTAAGTAACACAGAGGGTCAAAAATAAGAAGCGGTCAAAAGGACCGTTTTAGTGCTTTTAGCAGGGCCGCCGCTACCGTGTGTGCCAAGTGTGCATCGCACACGGGCGGCCAACAATAGGGGCGGCCAAAAGCAGTCCACTGATGATAATACTTTTTTAAAACGAAAATAAATTCGAATAATTAAATAATAATGATTCAGATAATTAAACTAACTAAAGATAATGGGCAGGACATGTGATACGCAGTAACGACAATCGCCTTATAAACAATGTGTTCTGGGAAAGGCCAGAGGGAAGAAGGTCTGTAGGGCGGCCTAGAAAAAGGTGGAAAGATGCAGTCAAAGAAGATCTAGAAAAAATGGGAGTGCGAAAATGGGAATTACTGGCACAGGACCGACAAACATGGAAGGCAATAGTAAACGCGGCAAAGACTCGCGAAGAGTTGTAGCGCCATTGATGATGATAATGATGATGATTTAGATAATTCTGTGAACTCTAATATTCCAACCAATAATAATTATTCAGTACGTGATAATACTTAAATGTTATAGTTTATTCGTCTTCCAGGTTTGGACCGTGTCATTTGTGAGTGACCCAAAAGTGGGTTCATCTCGACGTTTCGCTACAATTGTATGTAGCTTCTTCAGGAGAACAAAAAAGAGAAAAAGAAAACAAAAGACAGGAAGATGGGTAGTTAGCAACGGTAACTCAGTTACTCAACGCAACCAGAGGCGAATACTAACTACCAAGATGGGCATATGGTCACAGTAACTCAACTACTCAACGCAGCCAGAGGTGAAAACCAAATGCCAGGACAGGGATTCACGTCCAACAGCTCAGAACACTAACGCGTCGCGTTAGTGTTCTGAGCAGTGTTCTGCGTTGTGCAGAACACTGCCAAGGAAAATGAGAAAAAAGGAAAATGACTTTCAGGTTTTTAATATAGAAAAATAAAAGAGGCAAAAACTGAGGAAAAAAAAACTTATCGGTGCACTGGAATCATTTTTAATAAAAAACATACATGAAAATATAGAAGACTCGGATATAAATTTAGGACCTTCAACTTCAAGCAAAGTCCAAACCATATAAAAAAAGTACCAAAAAATTGAATATTCCTGCGGATAGAGACGGATGATTTGATGACAATAATAGCAATAGTGCGAGTACTGATGCTGAAACGCCGGAACATGAAACCACCAACCAAGACAGAACAATTATTGTTCCAGTTAATCTGGATTGCAGTGTAGGAAGTTCCAGCATATATTTGGTTTCAGATAATCCTGGAAAATGACCTGCAAATATGAATCCAAGTGAAGTTCAACTTGTTGTTGAAAATTTTCCTCAGCAAATTACAAAAATTAACTTCCCCAGAGATACAAATAATAGGAAATTTTCAGAAACTTAATATTACCGCACATTACCTAATCAAGACCAAATTCATCGCCCGTGGTTACTTTACTCATTATCACTAAATAGTGTTTTTTGTGCACCTTGTAAACTATTTTATTGTGATGAAAACAGCCGACAATTACTTAGTGGAATTAATGGGGTAAGTGACTTGCAACATTTAGCTGTTATTTTAAAAAGACATGAATCCGGTGCAGCTCATATAAAATATTCTCAAAAAATGTTTGAACTATCTACAACATTAAAAAAAGGATTAACAGTTGACTCTGCTCATCAAAAATTATATGAAATGGAGAAAAACATTGGGGCGCACGTAGAACAAATAACAATTGTAGTAAGATGTGTTTCTGCTTTCTGCAATGTTATCTATTGAACATGAAGTGTGTGTGACATTGGACATTAAAGATATTGTCAAAAAGTTTTCCGAGACGAAAGCCCGAAAAGTGCGTTTTTAGTTTTTTTATGTGTTTATGTTTCTATTCACGGTTTATTTTAATTAAATGGACGTTTAAATTAGGATATTAAGATATACATATTCTGGACGTTGGATCATGGTTATTAAATTAGGATAATGGACGTTTAAATTAGGATATTAGGATAGGATATACATTAGGATAATATATGGACGTTGGATCATGGAGATTAGTCTAAATGTTCAAGTAAATAATTATCTATTTACAAATTATTATTGTTATATTATGCATCTTCTTCACATTTCTTTAAATAATAGTATGTATGTCTAAAGTGTTGGAAGGGGGGCGGCAAATATTAAGTTGCACACGGGCGGCCAATACCTTAGCGGCGGCCCTGGCTTTTAGTGTTAAAAGCATGTTTTAATAATTTTTACTATTCACCATGATTAGAGCTCGGGAAATATGCACTTAAAAAACCCTAAAATATGCATGCATATATTTCCAAAAAACAGTTAAAATATGCTTTTTATGCTTTTATGCATTTAACTCATATAAATAAAAAAACGCAGTAATACTTGTATTGAAGTTATTTCATTTATTTTATGCTGAAGTCAAAACCTTGTTTCTACCTTTGCTATAAATAATTTTACAATCAGTGGATTAAAATAACTAAGTTTTTTATAATGGACGGCAGTCCTATTTTAAAATTTACATTTTAACGTAAAATTATATTTAGCTTATATTTTTAGAAAAATATTTAAAAACTAAAACAATAATTAAAGTAAACATAATTCTTACCGGTTTGTTACAAACCGTACAAAATATATGGTTGTCATCAATGATTTTGAACTCTGTTTTATTATTAATCCACTTTTTCAGAAGAATTGATTAACTTGCACCTTGTTTTCGCATTTTCAAACACCTTTGATGAACACTTAAACAAAACTTTACTAAACCAAAGAATACAAAAAACTGAACTAACTATAACTACGGACATAACGACAATTGCATTTTGTCTTTTGCTAATACAAATTCTGGTAATTTGTTATTTGTTTCCTTTCGGGAAAAACCATATTTATTAATGATTTATGATTTTATTTAATGCCGGCAACCAGTTTATCGCGTTTTATTGTTCATATTGTCATATTATGCTAATACAGATAAGAGGTATTTCCGAGGGATATTTTTACTTACCTCGCTAAATTGCATTATTTGCGTTCTCAGATATTTGTCTATATTGTCTATATCATCCTGTATATACGGATATTGGGCATAAGTTTTTGCCGTCATGTGTGTCTATTTATATAAATATTGTAATCAAAATTATCCTATATATTACTTGGAATACATACCGTTGTTTGTTTGTTTGTTGTTTCCATCCTATCGCCAGTTAAAAACATTTATTTGACCACACTAGATATTTTATCACAAATTACGTCTACAATTTTTGAATAACTCGTTTCTCAAATTTATTTACTGTACTTACGTAAGATTAGCACTGTTTGTATTAAATCTAAATAATGGCAAATATTTCTGTTTTTAATTATCTAGTAATAAATAATATTCACAAATAATGTTTTAAAAATTTAAGAAAAAACATTTCAATAGTTTATTTTAGAGTGACAGAAAACGAATTTTGATTGTAAAGTACGAAGGTAAGTCTTTTTGTTAATAAGATTTCTTTGGTACGGCAGTGTCACGAAGGATGCCTAACTCTATATACACGCGCGTTCCTAAATCAGTCTGATTGCAAAAGGCGCTCACAGTTCGGCCTGTTACTTTTATAACTACTTGCCAAGACATTGTAATTAAATGGCATCCATTTGTAATTTCGGAGCAGCGTGCAGGGAATGTTAACTGCTGAAACATGGAGAAGGTGTGACTGCGCCTTCCCATCGGTATGTTGCTAATAAAAACAAGCAGCTGCATTGTCAATACTTGCACCACTGAAGAATAATTAGCAGCAATAGCCAGTGATATTTGCATGTTGGGGTGATGGAAATGGTAGAGGGATCGAGAGGGCGACTTGACAAATGCTATAGATGGGCCTGTGGCGGTTCTATACACTCTAAAAACTGATGTGGAACGTTTAGTGGATCAATTTAAGCCGTGGTATATATTTGATAAAAAATTATATTTTAAATATTACAACGAGCACTAATTTTTCACAATTTTTTAAAATATTCGCGCAGATTTATTCATATTCTCGCAACTTTTTAACTACTTGATAAGCTACACAAACAACATAATACCTAATAAAAAGTATGTTTATTTATTTAGTAATGTATGTAACATGTATCACAAACGAGCTTCATATCGCTTCCGAAAGTCATATATTATATTAGCAAAGTTTGATTGCCACAATCGCAGAAAGTAAATTATTGTTCATTGTCGTAGTTTGTAGAAATAGTCTTACCATATTTGTGGAATGAAATATTTTTTTTATTTACATGTAGTACCTCGACAATTATGGCAATTGGTATATAATATATTAATGGCAAATAATAATTAATAATTATATCATTTTAACTAATGTCTATTAGTTAAACTCTTGTGGTAGAGTTGATAGGTTTTTAGAAACTGTATAGTTTTCGTGATCTCTGTGTTGTTGACAGTGGCTGATGCCAGGAATTTTTGTCGGGGGGGGGGGGGGAGGTATTGAGGGTCTTGAGGAGGGTGTCTTGTTTAATTGTTTATAGGATTTAGATTTTTGCACCCTTACGATTAATATGATTTCTGCCTCATCCTTCTAAAATAGAATCAGGAAGTTTTCCTTTATTTTGCACGACTCTTTTCCACTTTTGAATCCACAGTGAAAACTTTTGTTCTACTATGGAATATGCAGTTGATGGTCCAATAATATCCTGGAAGGTGTCAACAATTTTTTTTAATTCAACTTTATCTTCTGGTGTATTATCAGTTTTAGGTAAAACAGCTCGAATAATAAATAGATTTATAACTTTCGGTAAAAGTCGTTTTTCTATATCAGTTAAGATATTGTCTAAAAGGGATAAATAAGTAGATCTTCGGAAATATTCTTCGCAAGAGTTAGCAGGTTGGTTTTGACGACAGGTTCGACCAGAAACTATACGTGGCATCTTTAATTAAATGTCTAGTTGTACAGTTATTTCCTTTACTTCATAGTAAAGTTTGCTAAAAACATATTCAGCATTAATTTGATCTTTTATTTTGAAGAATGCATTTGGTGTCCTCTATGGCCTCAGTAGCCTCCTTCAAATCTAATTTTGGTGACTGAAGAAGACGACTAAGTAATACAGTTGTACCTAAAACATCACTAAGACAAACTACTAAAATAAGACATTCTGGGCTCCTAATAGTTTGCATTAGTGAAAATGCATCAGCTGACATTTTACTGTCCTTCCATGTAGAAATTGTTTCAAAAGCGTTGTATATTTTAATGATTGATTCGCCCTGGAACTGAAGATGATCTTCATCCCTTTCAACCCAATGAGTTTCACAAATATCTTGGACAGCAGCCCCCAGTTCCTTTATTTGTATTTACTAACATATCAGATAGAGCTTATGCAACAACAATATTTACTTGATATTTATTATAGATAAATTATAAAATGTAGCGCACAGTCTCAATAATTATAATACATATTCAAATTACAACCAACCAATTCGTAGACAAAACTGAAGATAAGAAATACCTAATACAAAATAAAATTGTGCTGATTTTCTGCGAAAAGTCATGTCATGTACATTGAACGAGCAATAATGTGTGGGCGGTAATTCTATTTCATCAATAATCGAACGATTCTCTGGCACTCAAATGACGAAGTAACAAAATTTAAAAATAGCGTAACTCTGAATTCGCGGAAGACGGGGTAGCGTTAGTCGAGGTATTACTGTATTCAGAATTGTTGATCTTTTTAAAGAGCAATGTAAAAAGGCTATCGCATAATTCTACACTTACCCCTAGAATAAATGAGTTTGAATCATTTCAACTCTTGACTTCCTGCTTGTAGGGTTGATGGGTTTTAAAATATTTTTTTTAAGATTATTTGATTGATATTATATTTTGTTTGGGGAGGGGGGGGGCGGGGTCATGACCCCCGTTGCTTTAAACATTATCATTAAAAAGAGTATGTAGATATTTTCAAAGTTTCCATTAAGTTTACTAGCATAATAAACTCGATTTTGTTTGTGATCATCCATACTCCTCATTAACTTACACGACTCCATAAATAAGGGCCTGTAAATGTTAAGTATTTCGCATATTAGCACTGTTTTTGCTACATATCTGATATTGTTAACTGATCTTTTCTTCATATCTAGTATTAATCATCAAGTAGTCCACTTGGTTTCGTAGGATTTTATCTGTAGTATGTTGTGGTAAGGTATTGGACTAAAGTCTGTTTGGTGTTTTTCTCATATGAATTATTTATTTTACCTATTCACATCAGTTTAGTTCATAGAACTGGTGACGTTTACGGGCAATGTACTTTCACTCGTTTGAATAAATTGATTATTAATATTTGGTTACTTAAAATGATTTATAATAAATTTAGTTAGCAGCTAAAATTCCAACAATTAGCCTAATTAGATTTTTTTATAGATAATGAGATGAATTTTTAAAGTGTAGTTGAACTACGAAACGGGGCTGTTGATGTCCTATGCAGTTTAAACGCGATTAAAAGCAATCACCTCACACCAACTCGGTAAACCCATCAAATCAGCCATAAGGCATTCGACGTCTGGACCAAACCAACAAGCAACACTTGACTCAACAGTGGCCGTAGTGGCCGTCATCGTCACAGAACATCGGGGGCAAGTAGGGAGAGTGCCATGCCATCAGTCGCAGCTCCCGCTATGTACATCTAATTGACCTTGTGCTTATAAATGACCGAGCGGATGCTGTCAACGCCAATAATGTGTACTATCAGAAAGTCTACGCGCGGCTTCTACTCGTGCCAATGGGCTATGAGGGTTTGTATTCAAAAAAGCCTTCATTAACACTCGGAAAATGATCGTATCGCTGTCAGTGACAGCTTGCCGAATTTGCCAGCGCTATTATCTCCCTTTCCGCCGCTTTCCCCTTAAACCCATCATATCTATCGCTCTTTCGGTCAATCATTTCATCATTAGTGCCCCCGTGGCCCACCCAAAGCACAACATAGTTTAACTGGCCACAACAACGACCAGTCAAGGCCCGACATCGGAAAACCTTGATAAATGTCCGGAATTAATATCACTGATGATTAATGAAACTGCTGCTGACCGATCAGGAACTAACTGCAGTTATAGATTGTCATAGACATGACCTGTACATATTTTCAGCTGGTACTTTGTCCGCCGATTCCGATTACGATACGAGATAGGAGATGTAGCGGCAAGCGGGTAACACTAAGGGCGACACGGGTCAACTGTGAAACAATCACACTGATTGTTTTAGGTGACCAGAATGTTCTGAAAGGAAATTCCCTGAATGCGTTTATCTTGTTGTTATGCTGCTTGTATTGTAGCCATTGATATAACTGAAAACGTCACTTTTCATGTTATCAATAATATGTCTTTTTAGATTTAAATATACGAGGAGCACATTAAAAGTTTTTGGTTTATTACACGTTTCTTCCAGAATTGGATTTTTTCCAGATGTATGATTATAATATATCTTTAAAATATGTATTTACTGGTGCCATAATATCTACACTTATTATATTATCACTCTGGATTTTTTAACAATCTGCATAATTGTATCCATCACTTTTCTGTATTTTCGCATAGTTGCGTTTAGAGATATGTACCAGTTTGTGCTTTCTTATTTTATTTAAATATTTTTATGCTTTCATATTTCTTATTCCACATTTTCTATCTGTGATCAGTTAGTAGAGCTACTTATTCGTTTTTGTCGTATCGCTGTCCTCATCGGCTGTATAATAATTTTATTTTTTATCTGGCTATTAAGTTAAAAGCAATAAAATAATAAAACACAATTACAACTACATATCACATAATTAAGGTAGATTTAAAATACAGTTGGTTTTGGTTAAATGTTGATTAAATCTGTTTGATAGATCATTTGGTTTAAAACGTTTCAGTCTACGCACTTCATTATTGTCGTCGAGTAACCGCTTCGCGAGTACATTAGGATGCACTTTTATCCTTTCACCATACTTGACACTGTAACTTGTTACACCTTCTCTTACCGAAGGTACTTCCCTATCTTTTTTTATAGAGGAGGATGTAACATACCATGGAGCATTTACTATAGACCTTAATACTTTTTTCTGTAGGCGTTGGAGGATTGCAAGATTAGAATTGTTAGTGGTGTCCCATGTCTATATGGGTTTAAGAAGCGCCTTGTCTATAAGCAATTTCTAATGTCTAAATTAAATGTCCAGTTGTTTTCTTTTGGTAAAGGTGTGCTTCTGCCAGGTTAGTCGTTTGTCAAGATGGATACCTAAGTATTTTGTGTCGTTTGCCTTACTGAATTGCATGCCATTAAGTGTGACTCAAGGGCATTCACCTAGTTTTATTGTAAAGGTTTCGTTAGTTGATTTGGTCTTCTTTACTCTAACTTGCCATTTTTTTAGCCATGTTTTTTTTTTTAATTTTCTGATGTTTCTGTGGAACTAGAGTCCACGGCCAGTATTGCGGTGTTGTCTTCAAAAGTAGCAACTTCTGTGTTACTGCTGGATGGGAGGTCTGCAGTGATTATTAGGAATAAAATAGGCCCTAGTACTCTTCACTGTGGAACATTTACTTTGATAGGATGGAGCTAAGTGTATTAATCATGCTGCTTTACCAGGAAGTGTCTATCTGATAGGTAGGATTTATGGAATGGTATGGCAGGATATAATATGGCAATTGTTTTTTTTATCTTATAAAGTGGGCCTTCATGCCAAACCTTATCGAAGGCTTGACTGACGTCTGGGAAAGCTGGTGATAGGTAGGATTTACTTTTAAACGCGTAGAAGGTTACTATTTTGTGGACCTGTTCGATTGTCCCATGCCTAAATTCGAATTGGTGATCCGGAATAAGTTTAGTTTTTTGTAAGATCTTATCAATAGAAACTTTTTGAATAACTTTAATAGAATCGGCAGCAAACTTATAGGTCTGTAGAATTTTGTGTCTCCTAGAAGCTCTGCAAGACTTGTACCTTGTAACTTGTACTTGTAGAAACTTTGGGAATATTTGGCTGAATTAAAGCATATCTATAGAAAACCGGTATCAGTTGATTTGTTTCCTTTTCAATAAGTCGACATATTCATTATGTTCAAATTCTGCATATGTTTTAATCAGAGAAAATGTACATCGATCCCTTTGAATAAAAGAATTTGTTAAATATATTCAAGTTGATAAAGGTAAGGCAGTCTTGTTTGGGGGTCCATATTTTCCAATAGATTTTAACACTGCTAGGGACTCAGAAAAAATTATAATATGAGCGAAATCAACTTCAGCTACATATGATAAAGCTTGATATATTAGATAGATACAGTCCATCTAATTTACTTACCGTTGCACGTCATTATTATTGACAGAGATCGAAGTTGATATAGTTGCCAAAGTATAAAAAAATCCTGAATCCATTGTAAATCAAATAGGTCACATAATTATTGCAAAAGTGGATTATACAACAAAACAAATTAATATTTAATGTAAATAAATAGAAACAAAACAAGAGGTAAAAAATAATCTTGTTAAAAACAATTTAAGCCGCTTGTTTGCGTCGTATAAAGATGTAAAATGGAATACTTAAACAAAAAAAATACTTTCTTCATTACTTATTAACATTAGTCAACACCGCAACTGTCAAATAAGTGTTACGAATTTATGCCGAAATATCACCTCCGTTCGATTACAGTTACAGTGTGTTCCGAACAAATGTTCTTCATAAAAACGCTTTCTAATGTATTTATACAAATTAAATTAATTAATTATAAACATATTATTGTGTACTTCTTTAAATTAACATTAATAGAAATCTTTAAATATTATTTCTACGCGTATATAATAAAATATGTCTAGTGGCTGTAATGCCAGTGTACTCGGCAAAGTGATTCTAAAAAAGACCACACCTACCGCCTATATATTTCGTGTTGGTATCATTTGACCTCACGGACTATGACGCGATTGTCGTGCAACGGTAAATAAATTAGTTAAAGTATAGATAGATTTAGAGAGGTGGCCTTTTAGCCTATTCCACTGCGACCTTTTCAGATATATTGTGGTCCTCTAGTCCTTGATCACATTCTCTAGCCTGACCCTTTTTAAAAAGTCTAATAGCTTCGAGACTGTACCTTCTATATAGCTATTTGCCGGTGGATTTTCTTCTCTTAATGCAAAGAACCGCACATTTGCCAGACTGTCACACTGACATAGAATGTGCTCTGCTGTTTCTTCTTCGAGGTAACAGAATCTGCAAAGGTCATCATCTGATAATCCCATGAGCTGCAAGTGCCTATTCAGCTTACAATGCCCTGTTAGAAGACCGAATATGGCTTTGACTGTTTTCCTGTCTTTGCTTATTAGGTCTGAAGTAAATTTTGGCGAATGTTCTATAATGAACTTTATCGCCTGTCTTTGTCCTGGTGAATTCCTTCACCCTTCCAGAGATTTGTGAGCTACCCACTTCCTTAAAGCCATTCTTGTTACTATTTTTGCAACGACGTAGAAGGGTTCCGGTCCAATGAATGGCATTTATGAGCCTTGTTTGGCCATTTCATCTGCTTTTTCATTGCCCTTATGACCCTCGTGCCCTGGTACCTAGGCTATCGTACCCTTGCTTCGGTCTTCTGGTTTATTTAGGGCACACAGACAATCTCATACTAGCTTAGAATGGATCTTTACAGAATTGAGTGCCCTAAGCGCTGCCTGACTCTCTGGGAAGATGGCAACTGAACGGAACGTTCTTTCCTGCCTTTTTATTTCTTCCACGCAGTGACGATTTGCTATTATTATCGGCTGGAAAACTGTCACATTCTTAGATAGACTTACCGGAAAAGTATCCTTGATTTGTCCCTACTATGCCGCCTCCCACACCTTCCGATGTTTTTGAGCCATCCGTGTACCATTACACTATTGGATTTTTTTGCTTCTCGATTAGCTTTCTGTTGTCAGCAGCATGCATCTGGCTTATATCTCGCTGACTATGGATTAATCTGTGCATCACTGATCTGGCTTCGCCCTGTATAAAGATATGAAGTGGTGGTAGATTCAGCAGGACTTACAACGATGCAGAAGGAGTTGTTTTTATGGCTCCCGTAATACACAGGCATGCTAGCCTTTGTGTATCACCTAACAGCCTTATTGCTCCTACTTGCTGCGTCTTTGTCCACCACGTCACCGAGTCACAGGTTATCATTGGTTTCACGGTTCATCTGTATGCTACTCTTTATAATAATTGCTTGTTATAGATATAACAATATTTTTATTTATATTGATGTTTTTACTATAATTTTTCACTGAAAATAAAGAAGAGTACGTGTAGTTTTTGAATATGTAGTTCGTTTTATCTATATTTTTTAAAACTACTATATGTTGATTATACGCTTTACAAAGTAAGGGAGATTTCTTTTTTTGCCAATATTTATTGGTCAGATTATAACAATTATTTAAAGTTACTATCTTTTTGTATAGAGATTCAGTAAATATACTTTCATTAAATATTTTTTGGACAAAAAACTTCTTCTTAGATTTAAAGGAGGTTTCAAGGCTATCAAATATAAAGCTTGTATTTGAGTGGATCTCATGGTTCCTAAACATATTCGTAATTCTGAGTTCTGTAAAACGTTGATTTTGTTTAGTAGTGCATTACTTGCTGATCCACACAAAATCCTTTCGTAATCCAAAATAGATCGTGTAAAAGCTTTATAAAATAATAAACTTACTTCAACATGTACGTTCAAGTTCAATTTTTAGTATTATTCCCAGATATATAATTTTATTTTTAAAGGAAAATTGGTGCCCAAAGTTTATTGTACTGGCATTAGGAAAATTATGTCTGATAAATAAACAAACTTGGGATTTTCTGCAAGACAATTCAAAACCATTATCTATAAACCATTTTTGATGGAAACCAAACCTTTTTTAAAGCCATGTTGGTTAGCGGGCAAGGGATTAAGATCCCTTAGCTACCAGTCCAACCTTATTTTAAACATCCGTTTGAGAGTCTTCAATATACATGATAGTAGTGATATAGGTCGGTAGCTTTAGCTAATTTAGTATTTTCTCCCGGTTTTGAAATAAGGACGACTATAATACGCTTAAAATCTATTATCCTAACTATCTATTATATTAACGCGAATATCAAGCTCTAATTCAGCTCTTGAAAAAGGTGTTAAGAGAAAATGATTCTGATCAGATAAGAGCGTTTCAATGTCACTACATCTACCTGGTTATTTACGTAAGGTGGAGTTTTCTTGCGTGGTTCCACATAAGACAAGACGGAGTTTGTTTATTTAATTTTGAACACCATTCAACCCAACTTTGTTTAGCCTTTAATTTTAGGAATTTTTTGACTCGAGGATTTACTTCTTTATATTTACAAAAATTTTTAGTAGAAGGATTTTTTTTGTAGTTTACTGATGTTTTCTTTCCGCAACGGATTGATAACATTCCGAATCTCAACACGGAGGGGGAGTCCGTTTACATGTAAATGATTTATATTGGCAAATAGATTGTTTAGAAGCTTCATTATTAGAGTCAATAAGAAAATTATATTTTTCTGGGGTATTTAAGGACGTGTGAGGGTTGTCAGCTAATAAGGTATCAACAAACTGAGACTATAATAACCAATTGGCTTTTTTAATGTTCCACTTGCTACTGGGATAAATTCTATTAGCATTAGTTTTCCATATATCGATTACAACCTTTATAACGAAGTGATTTGATCCCAAAGTATTAGGATCTACACACTACGAAGTTTTATTAAAGAGATAAGATGAACAAAATGTGACATCAATCATGGAATCTGTGTTTCCTGGTCTCGTTTGGCAAGTTGGTTGTCCATTATTTATTACCACATAATGTAGATTCTGAATTGTCTCCACAATTTGATGGTCTATTTTATCACTTTTAAATGCGCCCTACAAAGAATTATGTGCGTTTATATTTCCCTCAATGATACAACGGTGTTTTAGTTAAGAAAATAATTTATCGCAATCTTCAGTTTTAGTTTTAGCCTGCGGACATCTATATATAGAAAGTAAACTTCAATGACAATAGTCATTAAGTCAATATAGTTGATTTTAATACCACAAGCAAACAATTCCTTAATACAAATATTTTTTAGTTTTTATGTTTTCAAAAGAAGGAGTTCAAAAGAAGTACCAGTTTTAATTAAAATAGCAACTCCGGAATAGCAGTCATCCCGATCTTCGCATACCACATTATAACCTCTTTAACTATATATACAACATCCCGTATATACCAGGTTTCATTTATTAAAGCTATATCAATATCTTCGGTTATTAAAAAGTTAAGAAGGCTCTTTCTCTTAGCAAAAGATGATCGAGCATTTCATTGTATTATTTTGAGTTTAGCTTTAAAAGTAATTCGAATAGTTATTTTTTTAAAATATTATGTAAAACATTATTAATATCTTTGGCTAACATATTGATATCAACTGGTTTTGCCTCTTCTAAACAATTAATATTTTGAATAAAATCTGAGAAAAGAATTACTAAAGAATCTACTAATTTATTTTTATCATTGTCTACATTTGAAAAACTTTCCTTGTTTAAGGGTGGTAAAGGTTGAGATGGTCCAACTCTGAAAGGGATGTGAGGAGATGTAGGATATTCGGGAGTTGGAGTTGATACTTTTCTTTTTATATTTACACTATAATCAATGCTTGATCTCCTATAACTTGGTTAACTAATATTTTCGGTTTTCTGTAAATGAGACCTCAATAGATTGGAATAAGAAGGTATATATATATATATATATATATATATATATATATATATATATATATATATATATATATATATATACAACTTTAGACTTGTTAGTTAATTTCTCAAATGCTTTATCTGAATTTGACAATATTACAAATCTCTTATTACAAACAAGACCATAAAAAGAAGAATCGCTCAAATTTTTAGCCTCCAAATATAAAAGTTTATGTTCAATTATGATTTCGATATAAATGCTTATCACTTTTACAGTGCATACACTACATTTTTTTTCATCACATGTATGTGCATCAGTTTTAATTCCTCCAAATCGTATGCAGTATTCCTGTGTACCTTTACATTATCTAGAAGTATGTCAAAATTTGAGGCATTTATTACATTGTGTAACTTTACCTAATATTTTTCAATTTGCAAATATACATAATTAATCACATACTTAATTAATAAACATAATTTGGTAAACAATTGCCTTCAAACGTAATTATAACATTACGTACGTACATATTCTGTATTTAGATCATTTTCTATCATACTGTGCATTCTCTTATTATCAATAATTTGTGAACTAGAGGTCATATATTCTTTCAAATACTCAATGTTATATTTGGTATCGACATCACGTATCAGCCCTTTGATTTCCAAGAGGTGATTGGGAATGTACGCATTTAAATGATCATCATTTAAATGACTATTATTGAATATTTGCCTCCAAAATATATTTGAGGTTACTTTAACACGATTTCTTTCTATACTTTTAATATTGTTAATTTTGAATTTTTAACGTAAAATATCTCTCACTATATTCTGATCATTGGCCTTTTCAACATAAACAAAACAATTTTTAAACTTTCAAACATATTTTGTTCACTAACACTAACAACTTTAGAAGTATTTAGTTCGCGCATTCCCATCTTATTAATATTCTCCCCTATCAGGGATAATATTTTCACTTTTTTATCACGATTTTACTACAATATATAAAAATTGTTACACACAACGAAATTTAAATAGTTTAATTGTCACAAAAATTGGGAGCTTAATGACTTTATCGATAAAAGCATCTATCCGATATCAATGAATCGTTTTGACTACAATATCAATTTAATACAGTGCTATGATATAACTACAGAAAAGAATAAAAAAACGAATATTTGTATTAAATCTTTATCTATTGTTATTTCATGTCTCTGGCACTATTTATAAATTATCTAGCATTTTCTTTGTCTCGAAATTTATTGAAAATAAACTGGCTTTGAATTGGAGAGATTAACAACTTTCTGTTCTCTTTTGTCTCCAGTTTAGTGGTTAACCTATCAGTTAGTCTAATTAAGCCTGCTTGAGTTTTTTCTGTTTGTTCTAACGAAAATGGAGTATTTATTGGTGTAATTTTTTACTAATTCCTCTAAATAACAGTTTTTAAAAACAAAACTATAATTTTTGTCTAAATACAAATTAGAAAGCTCAGGAGTTAATGTAATCGTAATGTTCCTATACTGGCCCACTTTTGTTGCCTTTTAAAAAGCTTTACTTGCCTTTTTAACTATACTAGTATTAAATATTTAAATAATTAAATAAAAAGTTTATTAGTAAACTATTATGATGAAATTACACAAAATATGTTAAGTGGTAATAGTGTTATTAAACGGTTATTTTAAGTAAATACTCCGTTCAATCGCCAATGGCAATTCTCGCTCGTCTTTTGCTTGGAAATTAAATGATGTGAGCTGCAGCCGGTGCAGAAGTATAACCCAACTTTTTTCCGGTTTGTTCTCCTTCTTCGGTGGTGTCAAACTACCGCGTGTTCGGTGTAATAGCTTACTCTCAGGCGCTACTAAGCACATTCGCAGATGTCTCCAGACTTACTTACATTTCAATGTCTGTATGAGCCAACTGACACCATCCATTGTTCCAAATATTTTCATACAATACTTGAAACATCGGATCTTTTCTTTTAACCTACTTACTTTTCGGGATAGACGTCCATGGAAGCATAGGCGGGGTTTTGTAATGACAGAAAACATCATATATAATAGTGAAAGTTAAACAATATTAAAAAAGTATTTAGAAAAAAAAGGTAACAGACTGAGTTACAAAATAATGAGATTTCGTTTAAATCTATTTCATCCTGAAGAGAACGGAAGGTGCATGTAGTAACTGAAGTCCTAACTTCTTCTTGAATGTAATTCTTGGACTAGAGTTCCAGTCTCAGTTTTTTGATTAGTCCGTGAAAAATTCTCGTTTAAAGTTTTTTTAAAAGATTTTTTAGCCGCACTTTTACTACAATCTATCTATACAATCTCAACCTATATATTTAGGTAGATAATAGATAATAAGTAATAGGACTGAAAATTAAAATATTTTGACATGCGGGAATGATGCATTCCCTTTTTAAACTTACTTCCATATTGACTATCTTTGACACCGATTTGTTCATAGTACATTTAGTATTAGTCAATTAACTCTAAAATATATGCGGTTTTTAACTGAAGTTTTTGGGAACAAATTCAGATACAATTTAAGTTTATCTGTATGTTTTTTCTCGCACTTTTTGATATCATTTTGACGTATGTTAGTCCTTGGTCTTGATGTATGGCATCATTTATTTATTTATTTATTTATTTATTTATTTATTTAATACACGGGATAACCCCATTAACAGTTCAAATTAGAATATACAATATCACAGTTAGGATTCAAAACTTGACATTACTTATAATATAAAATCAATATTAAAAAGTTTAAAAAATAAGACTAAAAATCTTACATACTAAAAAAACAAACAAAATATAACATAATCAAAATTCAACAATCCCAATATACATATCACAAAGCAAGAGATCTTTTTAACTGAGTCAAAATTAAATTGAAAATATCAAAATCGAGAGCATTTAATAGCCCCATGTATCTATCCAATGGGTTGTAAATACCATAAGTTGTTTTGTGAAAAGGAATATTGAAAATATTGTTGTAACGTAGAGCTTGATGGGGAACATTAAAAATAATCTGGTTTAACAGGTTTGGACAATCAATAAATCCATGTATGATCTTAGATATAAATATAGCTCCTGACATGTCACGACGGTTCTTGAGTGAGGGTAAAGATATATGTTGTTCGATACGGCAATAATTATGATTTTCAATAGTAGTGTAGACATGGTAGGCACAATATCTCAAAAATTTATGCTGGACTCTTTCTATGGTATCAATATTGTTCTGAAAATAGGGTGACTAAATAACTGAACAGTATTCCAAAATAGTTCTAACTAAGCAACAATATACTAATCATATATCTACTAATCAATGGAGAAATACTTACAATTCCCAGTAACGAAACCAAGAAGTGTAAATGCTTTTATTGAAATAGAGTTTATGTGCTCACAGAAAGTAAGCGTCTTATCAAAAATAACACCCAAATCCCGAATAGAAGAAACATAATTCAGTGGCTGATTACTAATAGTATAGCTTGTTCCAATTCTATTGACTTTATGACAAAAACTTATAAAACAACATTTTTTTACATTCAAGTGGAGTTTGTTCTGATTGCACCAATTTTGTAGTCGGTCTAAATCGTTTTGTAGCAGGACTTGATCTTTTAAGCTATCTATTACTTTCCAAAATTTCAAGTCATCTGCCAACATTGGACATTTGCTATTATTGGAAACGGGAAGTGATGTCGTTAACAAAAACATTAAAAAGTGGAGAAGTATGGCCTATTTGAGGAACTCTAGATGTTACTGAGATACTGTCAGACAGATGACAACCTATCTTGACTCTTTGACTCCTGGATGTAGAGTTTTTAATCCATTCAACAAACTTGACATGAAAGCCTACATTAATTTACCCAAAAGTATTTGGTGATCTACACGATCAAATACTTTGGAAAAATCTGTGTATATTACATCTACCTGTTTACGGTCTTCCATACGAGATAATATATCAGATTGATAGCAAACCAAGTTTGTTGCAGTGGATTTTTTGCTATGAAAAAATGTTGTGATTGAGATATTAAGCCTTTACATAACCAAGAAAGTTGCTTTGCTATAAGACAGTCAAAGAGCTTAGGTATTTCAGGTTGTATACATATGCTGCGATAATTTTCAATATTTTTAAATATAGTGTTACGATAGATAATGACGCCTCATATGACTCAAAACTGTAAACATATTTATTACTAATATCTTTTCTATTCTAGTTATTTCGGCGCTCAGTTGAAAGACCTGTCTACCTGAATTCTGATGAGTCACTCGCGACTTGAAATTTCCAGAAGCAGGCCAAATAAAACCAGTCTGAGCGACCTTCGGGCTCTTCGATGGGAAATCGCGGCAATTCTCGAATAACGGGATTTTATATTTAAAGAGGAATTTTGTTGTAAAAGGAAAAGTTAGTTTTTGAACACCGCGTCGGGTGTTAAAATGTAACGCACGTATTAAAAGAAATGTAGATAAATTATATAATTATTAATGTAAATAAATAAGTTATATTGTGCAAATAAATACTTTAAATAAACTTAGTGTAGAACCTTTAATAATAAATAAAAATAAATAAATTAGAATAATAAAAACTTCTTTCCATAAAGAAGGAAACAAAGAGGTTTCCAGAGATCTATTAAACAATATAACAAATGGCATTACAAGGGTACAGACACACTTTTTTAATAAAAAATGAGGCACTCTATCTGGACTAGCAGTAAGCTTATTGGGCAGCTCATTTATACCATTAAAAATATCAGTCATGTTAATCTTAGAAGGACAAATATTTTTACTAAAGTTGGTACTTAATGGATGGATAGGTACGTAAATGTTGTTATTTGGTGAACATACAGTTTGGAAGAAGTTAATAAATAAATTAGCTATGTCTTGACCATTTGTTGCAGATTGGACTTAATAAAATAAGGAGTTAGGTAGGATATGACTAGATCGTTGGTTATAAACCATGGAATCCTTTTATAATTCTTAATATTTTGGATTAAAATCTTTGTATTATTTCAATATTGGAATGTGCCGTGATTCCCCATAATTCTACTCCATAAGTCCAAATTGGTTTCAGCATGGATTTGTAGATTCATATTTTATTTTCAGTTGATAGTTTTAATTTTCTGCCTAACAACCAATAGATGTTCTTTAATTTATGACCTAGTTGTTTGGCTTAGTAAATATATGCTTTTTCCAGTTTAATTTTTTGTCCAAGCACATATCTAGATATCTGACTTCATCACCTCTGATTCCTTTACCGTTTAAGTATACAGTCCCACATGTTTCCCTAGGAGTGGTACATTTTAAGTATAGTAATTTGTTTTAATTGAATTTGACTTTCCATTTTGTCATCCATTGCTGTATTTTATTTAAGTTATTTTGTAGGATTTCTAAGGCTATTTTGGGATTTTGTTTGACAATAGTATTACCATATCACCCGCAAATGTGACTGTGGTGATATTTGTATCTGTCGGTAGGTCAGCAGTGACTATGAGATATTATGGGTCCTAGGACGCTTCCTAGGGCACTCCAGCGAGAATTTGTTGTATGCTTCTGTATTCATTCTCTTAATTTACTTGGAAGTTTTTGTTGGTGATACAGGACTTTTAAATTATATAGTAATTTGTTAATAAATTGTGTTAAATTTACATAAGATATCTTTATGCCAGACTTTATCAAATAACTGGCTTATGTCCAGGAATCCCTCTGAGAAGTAGCTATTATTTTCCAAGTCTTCATTGATTCTCTCTACAACTCTGTACCTGTTGTGTTATTGAATGTTGATGAATTCAATTGGTATAATGGTCTTATAATTTTGTTTTCTGCTATAGACATTCGCCTAGTAAGTCTCAGCTTTTCAAAAACTATGGAAACCACCAGAAGAAGGCTAATAGGGCGGTAGTACTGTACATTTCCTGGTTCTTTTCCTGGCTTTAGTATCAGTGTTATCTGTGCTAATTTACGTTTTAGTGAGAAATAATCAGAGTTCAAGAAATTGGAAGCCTTTTTCTGGGAGTTGCTGCAGATTTTTTCCAGTAATAAGGTCGTATCCTGGGGCACTTTTTGTATAATATTTTTTAATTTATTTTTTGTGAATCATTTTTCAAAAAGTTCTAGTTGATAAGGTTTTCCGAGTACTGAAATAATCTCTCCTTCAGTTTTTAGTAAGTATGTATCGTCATTTGACGTAAAAACTTTTTTAAGGTGTATCGCAAATGTTTCGGCTGTTTCTAGTGAACTTTTCGTTCATTTTTCTGATCTTTTCTTAGTAGTGTGATTGTATAGTTCTGCCTTCGTAAAGTCCTTGTAGCTTTCTATAACGAGTGGTTAATGGCTTTGGTTACATCTAGTTTTGTAAGTGTTTTAGTTCGTATACATACATATATATATATATATATATATATATATATATATATATATATATATATATATATATATATATATATATATATATATTTATATAGCATTCTTTATACTTATCTCCTACAGTTTTCAAAAAAAGATACTATCAAATAAAATAGGCACTAGCTTAATAATGTAATAAATGTTCAAAATGTTACCCATCAACATCCAATAATTTATGAACTCTTTTATTCAGATTTTCATTAGTAGCTCTTGATATTGTTTTTTATCTATTTCGGTAAAAACTTAAGGGACTTTATTTGTTATAGCTTCCTCAGATCTCTGAACCTGTCACCATATATCTCCAAGTCTCCAGATCTCCAAATATAGTAATCTAACGGTGACAATCTATTTCATCAAGCAATGTGCCGACTTCTCGAATATTGTGAGCCGGTGCTCCATCTTGTTAAAACCAAGCTTCCTTATTAGTATGTAAAGCGTGCAGTGCTGGTACAATTACTTGCCGTAAAAGGTTGCAGTAACTCTCTCCATTTAAATTTTCGTCAGAAGTCATGAGCGCGATTATCTTATTATTTTTTACAGCACAAAAAACATTGAACAAAAATAATGCTTGAAATCTACTCTCCCACGTGAGCTGAGAATATTCGTCACTCCAGAAGTGACTGTTATGGCGGTTGAGCATACCATTTTTTGTAAACTTCGATTCATCACACCAAATAGTTTATTTTATAAAATCTTAATCTTGGCATTTCATTGAAACCCATTCACAAAATTCTATACGTCTCACATAATCTCCAGAATGTAAATGTTGAGCTAGTGTATACGAATAAAGGGTCCAATGATGATTTTAAAATTCTGTGAATTGTTCGAGTCGATACCTGTAACAATTGGTCTTCTTCTTCTTCAGGTGCCATCTCCGCTACGGAGGTTAGCAATCATCATAGCCATTTTAATTTTTGAGGCAGTAGCTCTAAGCTCTAAATAGTTGTTTTGAGCTGCATCCAAACTATTCTCTCAGATTCTTAAGCCATGAAATTCGTCTTCTTCCGATGTTTCTTCTGCCATTTATCTTTCTTTGCATCATGAGTTGCAGGATGCCATACTGCTCGCCACTCAACACATGTCCGAGATACTGTAGCTTTCTTTCTTTAATTGTAAGTTCAACTTCCTTCTCTTTACCTATTCTTCTCAGTACTTCATTTTTCGGAACTCTATCTACCTAGGAAACCCTCATAATTCTTCTATAGGTCCACATTTCAAAGGCGTTAAGTCGTCTCATTGTGTCTAGATTTAACGTCCATGATTCCACTCCATAGTATAGTAAACTGTATACGTAACATTTTGTTAGACGTACTTTAAGAGCTATTGTTAAATCTTTACCACATATGACCTTTTTCATTTTCATAAAATTAGAACGTGCTTCTTCGATTCTGACTTTGATTTCTGCAGTGTAGTCATTATTTTCTGTTATAAGTGTTCCTAGGTAAGTGTACTTTTCTACTCTTTCGATCAGCTGGACCTCTACTATCAAGATTTCGTTAGTATTATGGTTGTTTTTACAAATTTTCATAAAATTCGTCTTTTTGATATTAAGAGAGAGTCCGTACTCCCTACTACACATTACTATTTTACTTATGAGTCTTTCCAGGTCTTGTAAACTATCGGCTATTATTAATGTATCATCTGCATATCTGACATTGTTAACTAAGACTCCATTTACTCTTATGCCGACTGTTTCATCTTCCAGAGTTTCTCGAATTACCTCTTCAGAATAAGCGTTAAATAAAAGAGGTGATAGTATGCAGCCTTGCCTAACTCCTCTCTTTATTCCCATTTCTTTAGATGTCTCTTTTTCAATTCGTACTATTGCTCGCTGATTGTAATAAAGGTTTGTTATTAGCCTTAAATCTCTTTCATCTAGGTTTTTATTTTTTAGAATTTCCATGAGTCGGTCATGTTTTACTTTATCAAACGCTTTTTTGTAATCTATAAAACAGACGTAAAGAGGACGGTTAACATCCAAAACAATTGGTCACATTACCGTAATGATGAATTTGGATTAGCTGCAAAATATCTTATGATATTTACTTGTAAGTCTTTATTATCACGTGGGTCCTTTTATTTATAAACTGACCAAACTGAAAACAGTTGTTCAATAAACGTTTTACAGTTTTATAATTTGGTTGAGGCTTCTCAGAGGCCTCTATTATCAAAAACACTGCTGGTTCTGGATATTAGAGAGTTTTTAAGCCCTCTACTTTTTGATGTACGTTAAACGTAAAACGTTATACTTGTCATGCGCATTGAGTAGGAAATAAGGGATATCGTTTTTACTTAAAATCGTTTTTGAATGCTTTCAGAAATTACGCTAACACAAATTAACGTTAATTGACATTTGACAGACTTAACCTATAAAACGGCAGTTCGATATCCTATTTTATTTGAAGGATTTGTCACAATGAAAGAATATATTGAAAATATATTAAGACGACGAAAACACGGAGAACTAATAGATCACAATTTGATAAGAGGCTTAATTCTTCACAGTATTTTTGATCCTGTAATACCTTTTGCACCAAGACCACATTTTGTGTTGGAAACATTAAAAGACAAATATGCTGAATTAAATTTTCGATTTAAGAAAAGGGATATTCCTCGACTAATTCGGTCCTTACGTATTCCAAATCATATGACATTTAGCTCATATGACTTTTTTTTCGTTTTTTTACGATTTAGATATATGGCATTTGACAACATTACAAATACGTGACCCTTATTTCTACCTAAATAAGGGAATACCTTATCCGCTAATAAAGTAATCCGTTATTTTTATGTTAATGCGCATGAGCAGAATAACATTTAACGTTACTGAAATAAGGGGCTTAAAAACTCTCTATTATTCTGTTACACCCACCGTTAATTATAATTAAATTTAAAAAATCATTATTTATATATCCTAAATGAGCCATTATTATTTTGCCAAGAAATTTAAGCAAATTATTATTATAACTGTCACCTAAGGGCATACAATAAGGTTACTTTGTATTAAACATTAACAATAACTAATATTTTTGTCACAATATTCCATAGGCTACTTGTGAAATAAATTTTTTGTGACAAAAATTATTAATTTTTTATATAAATTAATAATTCTTATAATTAAAGATATAGAATAAAAAAAGTTAATTTATTTGAAAACTGCAGAAGATAGGTATAGGAAATACTAAAACAGATCAACAGAGAAAAACACATTTTTCAAAAATAAAATGAATCACATACAGGGTGTCCTATTTGAAAAAAAGGAGTTAGGCGAAAATTTTGACAGCACCTTGTATAATGAAAAAGGCAACGTTACACTGTAAACGATAATGCTGTATCTGATTAATAAGTTCCTTAGGATTTTATTTAAATTAAATTAGAGGATATTAAAGTTTATATACATGATACAAAAGTGTAATTTTCATATAACAACCATTACGGATCACATTAGGTATAGGGAAGTATTAACAAAAAATTTTCAGAATAACGTGAATATTTCTAAAATTAAAAATATACAGGGTATATCAATAAAAAAACGAAGTTATAAGCAACTTCCAGTACAGTCGGAAGTAGCAAATAGATAAAAATATTTTTATTAAATAGGGCACTCTACAAAACCCCTCCATTCCAATTACCTTTAGTTCTCGATTATCTGCCGCACTCTGTATATAATGAATATTATAATAATATAATATATATATATATATATATATATATATATATATATACATTTATACATATCTTCTTCTTGATGTGCCTATCCGTTTCGAATGTTGGCGATCATCATGGCAATCTTTCTTATCTGCAGCAGCGCGGAAAAGCTGCACATATGTTGTATTGAACCATATTCTGAATTTCTTTAACCAAATTGTTCTTCTTCGTCCTGGACCTCGTTTTCCAAATATTTTTTCTTGCAGGATGGCTTGAAGGAGAGCATATCTGGATTCATTTCGCATAATATCTCCGAAGAATTGTAACTTTCGAGATTTGAAGGTGGTCAGTACCTCTAGGTTCTTATTCATTCTTTTAAGGACCTCCTCATTTGTAACTGGGTCAGTCCACGGGATCTTAAGTATTCTCCGATATAGCCACATCTCAAATTCTTTCAGTTTTCTGCACATATCATCGTTCAAGGTCCACGATTTACCACCATAAAAAAGGACAGAGAAGACGTAGCATCACAGCATTCTTACTTTTGTATCAAGAGAGTTATTGGTCCATTCTTCATTTATTATGGTTTCGAGGTGTATATATATATATATATATATATATATTTATAATATATATTATATGAATAGACACTAAGACATAACTATAGTCAACTGAAAGGTCCTTTAAATATGAGCTAAATCCAACCCAAGTTATTCGTGACCACATCACTTCGAAGCAGTTGATAGCCTGTTTCAAATGTATTGATTAAATTTTTTTAAAGAGAAAAAAACTTCGATGGTAGTTAGACTCTGGTATAACCCGCAAACTGTGGGAACACGTTTTAAAGATACTTCATTATTTAACTTACTTTTTTATTTTTCACATTATATTTTCTCTATACTAATGTTCCACACTTTTTCAGCATAAATAAATGAAAATAATGAAAACATTATTTACTGTTTGACGGGATAGAGGCATTTCAATAATAAAAACATTTATTATTTTGCCACGGGCTTCAAATGGAAGATTTATTTCATTTGCGATTTTCACTCAGATAATTTTTTAATTTGAGTCGTATCCATTTGGGCCATTCAAAAGTGCTCTTCCTGAATGAGTGAACTTTATCTTGATTTAGAAGCTACAGCCCGAACTCCGCTACATCAACACACCCATTGCTAGCCATAAAAAACTTCAAACAGGAGCGTATCATATTTTACTTTTTTGAACGCGTTTCTTTTCCTAATTTTGCGATGAATACTAATGTTTCAAATGTGTAAAAGCATGTAGTTGGTAATTTGTGATATACGCGGAGAGATCACATACAGAATATATTTAAACTACCAATTTTAGGAACTTGACAGTCCGAAATGATCGTGGGAAAATCGATAAGAATAGTTACTGATCGAAGAATCAACACTTTTGAATTTTAATAGAATAACTACCATATTCACTACAAGCCCATGGGACATTATTTTTAATGGGTCATTTGACTCGATATGCTCGTGTTTGTATTTAGTTTTACTATTTTTTGATACTTAACTTGTGGATCATATATTGCATAGGCTGTTCCTACGCTGCTTTCTGGGGCATCCGTGTAAATTTGATATAAATTAAAATTCTTATTTTAACACTAGGAGTTTTCCAATAGTTAGCTTTTTCTTTTTAAATTCGACAAAGTCGTATAAAAATTTAACGTAATTTTCGTGTATAGGCCCTATAATAGACATTATAGCTTGGCAAATACCATATGTAAAATATTAGAAGCGTTCAAACTGTGGACACACAAAAGAATGTTAAAAATTCTGTGGACAGTCATAATGTAGTAACTCAGATGCATAAGTGCATCGAAATTGTTACCACTATCAAGAAAAATTAGAATATTTGGGACACGTTATGGAAAATACCAAATATCACCTGCTGCGGTTAATAATCGAAGGCAAGTGTGGACAAGGTAGAAGAAAGTCTACGAAGCTCAAGAATCTGCATCAATTGTACACCAGATCAATATTCCGATCAACAGTGCATAAAATAAAGATCTTAAAATTGATTTTCAACGTTCTAGGGGAACAAGACAGTTAAAGAAGAAGAATAAAAAATTATTAACGTAAAGATTACAAATATAAAGCAGTACTTATTATTTTATCCAGCAGTCTATGTCATTTAGAATAATGTAAACCTTCCCGCTATTATATATTTGTTTATTCTATCTGTAATTCAAGTTCACTTGTTGGAATAATTTACTAAAAATACGAACGTGAAAAATTGTTAATCATTTTACCAGAGCGCAGTTAATAACTTTTAGCATAATTGACCCAAATTATACTGCCTGAAAAACATAATTGAATGTAACAACTTGGTGAAAATGTTCCACACATAATATCCAATGACCTCAGTTTTCCTTTCAGAATAGATTTTAAAATTTTAACTTGACATTTTTTGTTTATGATGATCTAACACAGTTATACTTATGCTCTATTTTGTTCTTGAGTTTTTTATTCTATATTTCTTATTTATCCACAGTTAATATTTTTATAAGTTCCAAAAGTTGGCAATCATTAAGAATATACAAAGTTATTTTTGATATGTGTTTCCCACATATTCTTTAATCTATAATTTCTTACTATGCTTTTTTAGATTATCTTTTCACATTTTTTCTTCATAATTTGTTTTTACATTATATATATTTTCACCACCACATCATCAATACAGAATAAATAATAAACGATGTCTTAACATATCTTAATATGTGTGTGTAAACATAAAAAAAATTGTAACAATCAAAATTAAGTCTTTCACATCATGTTTAAAGTTTATGTGGTAAAAAATCCTTTCTTTTTAAAAATGCAACCAATTTTTAATTTGTCGTCTTGTGTTAAAACAATTTTAATAAGCCCAAATCAAGAAATTAATTTTATGAGCTATAACATCAAGCCAATACCTTGGTCACAAAAACCTTCTTTTTGGCCTATACAGAGAAGAGAAGAAGTTTTGATTTTTTGAAGGTTATATCCTTCAAACGCCAATAAACTGAATATGTGGTTGAAAAAAGATTATTTAGAGTCTTTAAATAAAATGATAATTCAACACAGAGGAAAATAGCCGATGCTTTTCCAATGGCAATTATTTATGTTTGCTTTTGGATCATTTTTATATGTTTTGTAATTTTTTAAAATGATGACCAGCTTTCGATATGCCAGTATTCTCGCGTTGTACATAAGTATGATTATATTAAAAGACTGTGATTTCTCATGCAACTAAATTGTAGAATTCCCTGATGATCTTAGCGACCACCAACGAAATATTGGAATTAAAGAATAAAGAGTACCCATAGCCTATATTCTTTCAGCTGTTTTTCGCAATATATATATATATATATATATATATATATATATATATATATATATATATATATATATATATATATATATATATATATATATATATATACGGGTGGTCCTTAAGTAATTGTACAAAATGTAACCGTAGATTCTCTACTTTAAAAAATTACGATTTAGGCCAAGTTGCTTTAATAAAATGCTGATATTAAGAAAGATACAGGGTGTTAAAGTAGAAATTTAAAAATTTATTTCTTGCTATAACTTTCATGTTTGTAAACATTTATGTATAAAAATTTACAACTGGGTACTATTGAATATCAGGAATTCTAATTTGATGCATACTTTGATAAAGCTGATAGAGGGCGCCACATATACCACATATGCCACATATGTAGCATACATTTACATTTAACTTTTTTGCTCTTCAAGTTACTGGTATTCTTGATAAAAAATAATAAAGATACATTATTTTAACAAAAAAAAAAGTATACACGTTAATAACTTCAAAACTCGACAGTTTTCGAGATAATCGCATTTTACAAATCAACTCCATAATTCTGATTTAACGCAATTACTCCAGGCAACGAAAGAAAATTATGGAAAAACCTCAATAATTCTGAATTTTGGTATATTCATTGGTCCATTGAAACGATACGTTTAATTAATAATACTGTTTCAATTACATAGTAATGTAATTAATAACTCATTTTATTAAGATTTTAGAGGTAGAATTTAATACAAAATAATTTAAAGCTTTATGTTAGTTTAGATTTAAAATCATAACGCCATCTGAACAAAGAAATCTGAACTACTGACATTTTAACCTATAAGTCAATCATATTTTGTTTTTGAAACGATACGTTTAATTAATAATACAAAAATATTAATTACATGAAAATATAATTAATAAATAATATTATTAATATTTTTAAGGTACGATTTAACCCTAGATAGGGTGAGAAAGAGGTTTAAACTCCTGGCAGTGCTGTCCGGTAAAATGGGGAGGACGTCATCTAAATCTCCACATACATGAGGGCAAACACTCAACAGGTTTCCTAAAAGAAAAGTTAGGTTCCCTCCAGCCAAGCTTCTACACAACACTGGACACCAACTTCCTGATGAGTATTTTGATATTCTAGAATCATTCCCCTTCAAATATCGCAGCTAATAACTGCATGCCAAAAACGCTGATTAAGAGCCGTTCCTAGTATGTCTGCTAACCCCTGAAGTACCTCCTTCGACTGTTTCCCTGTTTGGTCTTCTTCACCAACAATGCTTCTTGTGTGCTTCATCAAAACATATCGTCTACCCACACAGGCCACCTGCGTAACCCCAGCTTTTTAGCAATCCACTACATTTCCACAAGCATCCATCATCACGTTTACTACACCCCCCTTACTCCGCAAAAAAAAGAGGAGTACCCCTGCATTGAAGAGGCGACAGCCCAAACAAGGGTAAAAACTCTGGATCGTACGATTTAATACAAATTAATTTAAAGTTTTATTTTAGGTTAGTTATAAAATTCTAGCGTCACCTAGTAAAGAAATCTGAACAGATAAACTAACAGTTAAAATAAATTAAAATTATTTGACATAAAATATAAAATATTTACTTGCCAAATAAAGTACTGAATAAAAAGTTACCTGGAAAATAAATTGTGTTTATTGTAGTTCGTTATTATGTTGTAGGTTATCGCAAAATCAAAAATTTAACCTAAATATTGTTGTTTAGTGTAGGTTAGAGACACGGATATTAAAAGATTTAATGAAGTCGGAGAGTATGATCGGTATGATGTTTAATGTTTATAAACTTAGTGCGAGAATATGATATTTGATGCAGAATTGAACATTTTAATTTTTGTAATAATAAACACTTCAAAAGTTTAAGATTAAGTAAACCGACAGTGATCTATTCTGAGAAAATATTCTAAATAGTTGTTAATAAATAATTATAAAAGTAGGTGTATACATCTTCTCATTAACTTAGTTTAGGGATTCAATATTTTCATAATCTTGATAATTAAAAAATGGAATAATGAACCTTTCTCAAGAGATATTAGTGCTATTGATTCAATAATAGTAGTATCGGATTCCAAAATGAAAAATATGCACATAGTACCTAGGTTGTCAGATTGTTTTAATAATTATAAAATACATACAATTATATATAAAAAAGACTCGGAGTAAGTATACAAAATATCCAGAGTGTAATAGGAAATTTTTAAACTTTTCAATAAATCTTCTATATAATATATGGAATTTGATTTTAAATTCTGACAATTTCGTGATACTTCTTGGATATGTTTTTCTAGCTAGGAATAAATAATTCTGTATTCATGATAAGAAGTTTAAATGGAGATAATAGAAATGGGTTCTTACAAGGAAATTCTGATTATAAAGTAAAGTCATTTTTAGGAAGTCTACTAAACAATCAAATTGCTATAATGAATTTCATATTAAAACCAGATATGCAACATAACTTTTTCTATATACAAGAGAAGGTTTAGGTACTATTTCATCCAGTGGAAGTGGATGTAAGATTGAAAAGATTCAACCGTTCTAATTCAACCGGCAAAATGCTACGAGTATAACCTAGCGAAAGATCAAAATTAAGATAATTTTAAAAGATGAATTGCTAAATAAAGACATTACTAAACTTTTTAAAGTTAAAGATGTTTGAGCTAATCTTATATAATATTTTAGTGTTATGGAAAAATCTGAGAAAAATCGTTAAACATGTATTATTTTTTTATTCGTTATTAAACTTTTCTTTACATGATTTAATTTATTCCTGCCACCACAAATTGTATAATCAAAAGAGATATTAAAATATTATTGTGATTTCTTTGACAATTAATTAAATATTGATGTGTTCCAAAATAAATTTTACATTTATCTTACAGATAAGTAACCGCAACATAATTTGACGTAAAAAGACATGTACATTTTATTATATAAACAAATGTCTATACTTCAGACAAGTATCTGTCAGATAGGACAATGTTTATCTGGAGGTGAAAAGACCGGCCCTTTCATGCAAGAAGTTTAAAAATTTAGTTTTTAATTCTTTTGAAAATTTTGTTGATCCTTAAAAATTGACTGCGAATTTGATGTTCGGTAAAAAATATAATACAAAACTCGACCTTTTCCACCAAATGAATTCTTCTTCTTAGAGTGCCGTCTCCCTACGGAGGTTGGCAATTATAATGGCTATTTTTATTTTTGAACTTGCTGCTCTAAACAAATAAATTGCCAAACTAGAATTGCACTGGTTTTATACGTAGGTCGATTTCATAAGGCGATTTAACGCAAACAGTTCAGCGACTCTCCAAAAGTGACTTGTTTGTTATGAAAGTTGTACAATGATTACAATATTATTCTTTTGTCTTCCTAGACTTAAATAGGAGGAAGACAGAAAAAAATAAGTGGTGTGATTGTAGATGCAATTGATTGGATCCTCCTTCGCATGCTGACGGGCAAAATCTATATATATATATATATATATATATATATATATATATATATATATATATATATATTATGTATATATGTAGATTTATTATTTCAAAAACCGGAGACATAAGGAAAAAATTCTGAAAACCGTCGGTTTGTGTATCTAAATAACTTATTTATTTTTTCTCAATAGAGTTATACATCATTATAAAGGCCTTACAAAAATCTATTCGACTGTATCAATAGTTTTTAATTTTTATGTACTGCAAATTTATTAATTACAGTAACTGCTATTATTTAGGTGCAAACAAAAAAAAGTTTGTACTTAAATTGATGACCATTAGATAAAATATAATGACAAAGATGAGCAGCTAACCTCTTCTCAAACTTTTCCCATAATTTCTGAAGTTATCTGTGTCGCCTCAATTTGTATCTATTCTCTGAGTTCATTAATAGTTTGTGGTCTATTTCGGTAGTTTATTTATTAGATATTCCTTTGCTTTATACTCAATTAATGTTTAATAGCCTTGATGTTTCACCTAAACAAAAATGTTCGTATTCACAAAGTATTTTATAAATACAATTCTTTTTTTATTTTTGTTCATTTTGATGCTTAATTTTAGATAAAATAGATCTCAATATATTTGTTGTTTTTGTTTTTTTAAATGTTAAATGTATTTCCTAGTTTTAAGTTTTTTAGGTAATCTTTTAATATATGGTATTAGTAAATTGTATTAAAAAGATACAAGACAATAGCTTTAGAAATATACTAATACCCGGTTTGCTCTAGATATAGTTTATATAAAGGTCTAGAGTGTCCAACTGAAACTGAACAGGGTAATACTGCATGATTTTTAATAAATGAGCTTTTTTATAATACTTTTTAACATGTATATGTAACATTCTCCAGTAACCCTCCTTAGGTCAAATAACAAAAAAGGGTAACTGGTAAAGGCCTCTGTCGATAACTCTCAAAATAGTCTGAAAGACACATAGGTATATGTATATGTATTATACTTACTACTATAATATTTCCTAATAGACTACTGTAATGAGACTTTTCAAAGTATTTGTATTTTGTCTGTTTGTTTTTAGACCTAAAAGGGGCATATGATTCTGTTGACTTAACTATGTTACTCAAAAAACTATATGATATAGGATTACCTCAAAATATAGCGACTGTATTGTTAATCTTTATAATAATCGTGTTATATATATTAAAGATCATTTAAATCAACTACATACAGGTCTTCCACAAGGATCAGTTTTAGGTCCGTTATTGTTCAACACATTTTCAACAAGTATTCACGGCATTTTTGACAACACAATCAATTGCATCCATTACTCTGATGACATATGCATCTATACAGAGCGTAACACGTATACTGACTGCCTGGAGGCTCTAGAATTCATCATGCAAAACGTTAATAACTGGGTAAGAAATCATGGACTGATAATTTCCCCTGACAAATCAGCCATAATGATATTCACTAGACATAGGATTCGTACCCTGACATTATAAAGCTGTCTGGTTATGATATACCTATTGCCAAAGAATACAAATATCTTGGCATTCTTCTTGATTCCTAACTTTTATGGTCAAAACATGTTGAATAATATAAAAAGTAGGTGTGAAAAAGGTATTAATATCCTTAAATGTGTCATTAATCGTAAATGGGGTGCAGACCCTAAAGTTACACTGATGTTTTACAGAGCCTACGCGCGATATATTGTAGACTATGGTTGCATTCTGTATGGTGCCGCCAGTAACACACCCTTATTAACTTTATTAAAGCAACTGATAATTATGGATAATTATTAAAGCAATAAAGTCCTCGTAGACATACCGTCTCAGGACTTGCAACTTAATGTAGAGTCATATGTCGCCATGTTACCAATCCAACGGTAACTTTACCATCCTATTTGTAAACACGACATAATGTAAACTAAACTTCACATATTAATTTTTAAAGGGTTTTTACCCTCATATTCAGTGGCTACATTCATGTAATATATTGACACTGATGATGGAATACTTATTCCGAAAACGTTTTGTCTTTTTAACATAGCCCGACGGGGTTTTTTATATACCTTTTTATAAAGGATTTTATTGGAAAAATTTTTATTATATGGTATACAGCCAACTACAGGAACTTAGTTTCCTTGTGGATTTTAAATTATATTACTTATTAACTGTAGACCGCATTCAGTTCAAATGTCTAAGAACATACTTGGGCACCATGAAATCTACTCCTTGTCTTGTTCTACTTGCTGAAAGTAATGAAATCCCTCTTCAAAATCATCGAGTTATGGCAATTAAACATATCCTGAAGCTAAGATTAAATAATAATAAACTACTTAGCCAAATGTATGAGTTATCTATTGAAAACCTCTCAAATAAATACTGGCGCATAAAAAATTCTCCCCCACTTGCTGATGCTTTCTTAGAAACCAATGAGTATTCTAATATCTATGGTAAAGAAAAAAGATTAACATTATATAAATCTGATTTTCAGGTAACATTAAACCAAAAGTCATTATACCAAAGTACACAGAATCACCTCAAATAAACTTTGTCTTACTTAATCCATATTGAGTGACTATAATGATCACGTAATAATGTATACCGATGGTTCCAAAAAAGAGGATGGTGCCACAGGTTGTGCAGTTTACATTCCACATAAAAGCTTTAAAAATTAAAATTTCATCACATTGTTCAATATATACTGCTGAAGCGGTAGCAATCGAAAAAGCCTTAGATTGGCTAGATTTACACAATTTAAATAAAGCAGTGATATTATCAGATTCATTATCGGTTATTAAAGGATTAAACTCAGATATGACTCAACATAAAAGAAATAGTATTCTTTGTGCTATTAAAAATAAAACATATAGTGAAGATATTACAGTTATTTGGGTAAAAAGTCACACTGGTATCGAGGGAAATGAACTGGTTGACCAGCTTGCTAAAGATGGGACCCATGTTGGACTATATATTCCTATATTCACATTGGAAGACTTACAACAACATTATTATAATAAAATTTTTATAAATTGGAAAGAAAAATGGAAAAACATAGCGACGAATTCAAATAACCAGTATTATTCCATCCACCCTACCTTACCACAAGATGTTGCCTATATTTTCAAATATGCAATGCCAAAGAAGCTGACAGCCACACGTACACGTCTGAAAACTAATCACGGTACATTCCCAGCTCACTTGGCTAAGTTAAATATTATCCGCTCTGGGGTATGCTCATGCGATAATATAGCACAATGTGACAATAACCATATTCTTTTTAAGTGCGATAAACATAAATATGAAATAGATCAGCTGTATTCAAAACTATCAGAACTTAAAATTCAGACTCCCATAAATATCACCCATTTACTCTCTAGATAGTAGAAAAGTATACGAACTAATATGTAACTTTCTTTTTAAAGTTGGATACATTATTTAAAAACTAATATCTTATACTACAATTCTGTGGCTAAAGGACTGGTTTCCAAGCCAACTCACCAAACACACACACACACACACACACACACACACACACACACACACACACACACACACACACACACACACACACACACACACACAAAATAGTTGTATAAAAAAATAGTTAACTGTTTATCTTTTTTAATTTCCATATTATATATACTTTCTAAAAATTTAGATACACTTCGTAAATTGTGGGTTTACAGTCTTACATTACGGAATCATTTTATTGGCACTAATATTTGCAGGATGTGTTTTGTCTTCTTGATAGCTGTGGACGGGTCTACGGATTCTGTAATGACTAGGCGGAACACTTCAAGGGTCTTGACTCCCAATTTCAAAATGGTATTTGGCAAATTTCCGAACGGGCGACTGAAATTAATTCCTCTCTTCTCAGACATCAATTTATACAATCCCTTTAGTGACATTTATAAGTCAGGAGTGTATTGTTATCCAGAAGTAACCGCGCTCGGTGGAGGGGGGCGAGTAGTTAAAAGCTACGCGGGAGGTACTCATCAACCCAATCTCAAGGGAGATGGCGCTTTAACTCCTTTGTTGAATTCTGTGTTATACTATTCTGCTGTCCTGCTTTGGTTTAGTTCTAACTTGAGGTTAGAGCTGTTACGAAAAGAGCGGAGCACATTTTTAATAACAGTTATCTAGTAACTGTTCTGTGCGATAGTTCCTCTAACATAACTAAACAAATTTCGAATCAAATATGAACCGGAGTTTATTTAGAATAGTTACTGGTATAGTAAATAAAATTGTTAATACACCTTATCTTTCTATAAAATATCCAATTGTATTCGCATATTTTCCTCACCGAATCGGACATTTTTAAGCCAATCAGTGAAGTCAATAACTATTTGAAATAAGATAATAAGAGGTGTGGGAAAATAGTTGCATAAAAATGAGCAGCCATTAAAAATAAATAAAGTATCTTTATTGATCATAATATAAGTATTATATTCATAAATACAAACTAGGAAATTAAAAAACTTTCATTATTTGTGAAAAATTCCACCAAAAATAAGAAAAAACATAATTAAATCGTCTTATGACTTAAGTTTAACGGCCACATGAAATAGAACAACATAACTATGTACATAATATTAAGTGTATATATCCTTTAGCATCTGTTAATTCTAAATCGTTTTCTCTTGCTGATGCAGCTCTCGTTTGATTTATTGTTGGCAACTTTCTATGGAATGGGTAATACTGTGGTGGAATAAATTTCATTAGATCAAACATGTGTTTTTTTTTAAATTAGCTTCATTGGTCGACGCTCAAAATACAAAGGATATTGAACTACATTAGATAAAATTTGAGGCCTTTCCTTTGATGCTGATTTTGACATATCAGTTTCATCGAATTCAAACAAGCCTACTGCAATATTTGTTTATACGTAGAGTTTGGTTTATGTTTGCTGTACCGTAACTATTTTATTCATAACCAGTTCACTTTTCGGTCATTACCATAAATTTTTTTATTCGTAATACAATCCTCCAATTTTTTTGTTGATAAAAATTCTTCGCCATTTATGTGGTCAAAAACTGACTTTTATTTTTAGCATTTTTTAAACTATCAACCAAGTCACGACCATACATAAGTTTTTTGTTTTCCACTTTTTTTTTCAATGACACCAAAATCAGCATCATTTGGAAGATAGCTATGTCCTGACACAAGAAATTTGTAATCAATATAATCAACTTTAATATCAGGATCTTGTATAACTTTCTGGATAGCTAAGAATAATTTTATATTTCGATCTACCATGTACAACAATTCGAATACATAATTATGTGTTTATATTTAGAAGTATGTTACTTAAGGTGCTTTACGAGGCATGCTGCTTTTTCCTGAAACCCTCTAGAGCCTTCAGTTTTATTTCATATGTTGTACACAAAACTCCTAAGCCACCGACGCACTTAATTTCGGAAAACGAAGTGTTTTTTCTAGATCAAACGTAAAAACATATTTTTATCTACACTTTTTTTATTATAACTAATAAATTAACAATCAGAATAAAAATTTATTCTATAAGTTAATATGATGATGATGAGTTTAGGTCTTGTCCCTTGATTCTGCGTGATGTGGTCCCCTAAAGTGAGAGAATCACATGTCATGTCCATGTTACTGGTTTGTTGGCCAACGTCGGTTTGGTCTCTTGATAACTTGATGTTGCGGTATTGCGGAATTTAATGGATTACTCTATGTCCTATGTCCTAAAATTTAATTTTTTTAATTTAATTTAATTTAATTTATTGGCAGCAAGAATTTTTTCCAATTAACTAATCGATTTATTTTTGTCTTAGTTTTATTTGTCTTCTTTTTTGCTGATATGTTCCTTCTAACACAGGGTTTAGTCCAGATGTAGCCCAAGGTATTTGGTTGTTTTAGTCCTGGGTATTTCCTCGTTGTTAATATATATATATATATATATATATATATATATATATATATATATATATATATATATATATATATATATATATATATATATATATATATATGCGTGGTGGTGTCTCTCGTCGTAAAGTGAAAGTTATGTGGGTTGACTTGCTTTCATTTATTTTTATTTTCAATTGTTCCAGCCAGTTTCTAAGTTCATACAAGTAGTCTTGGAGTTGACGTGTTTATGATTTGTGAGTGCTACTGTGTCATCTGCAAATGTGCCAATTGTTACGTTATTTGAAGCTGGTAGATTAGACGTTTATAATAAATATAACAAAGGTCCCAGGACGCCTTGGATATTTGGATATTTCTCCATTTACTTTTATTCTGAACTGTCTTTTTTCCAAGTATGATGTAAGTATTCGAAAAAATGGTGGTTTTGTTTGACTAATTTTATAAAGAAGTCCTTTATGCCAAACCTTATCAAAAGCATCTAGTGATACCATTGGGCAATATTTATTCTCTTCTAATCCTGAATTGATTTTATCGGTTATCCGGTAGCATTGCTGGATAGTTGAATGTTATCGTCGAATTCCAAAAGGATAATTTGGTATCCAGTCTGCGCCAGTAAAGTCTGGATCTACCTTTTTTAAAAAAATTTTCTAATAATTTAGAGATTTTTTCAGATTATATTATACTTTGACGGCAGAGCAGATGCCATCTTTCAAAGAAAATGTAAAGTAGTGACGTAGTAACTTATATGGTATGGACGACTACATATATATATATATATATATATATATATATATATATATATATATATATATATATATATAATAGATAAATTATATCAATATGGTGAAAGAATTTTTTTGTGAGTAACAAAAAAGATAACTACAAAATCGAGTAATAAACAGTTAATATTTTTGTTAATTTATCTGATAAGAATAGTCTGCAACGAAACTCTAAAAAAAAATGAAGTTTTAGGATAAGAACTCAAAGCCCCTCACTCGATCTTTAAAAGGAACGCTTAGCTCCAGTTCGAGTTTGCGAAAGAACCAGAACGGCTCGATCCGTTATCAGATCATATTCATTCAGTGACATCTCTAATCAACATGATCTCGCCCTCTGGCACCCCATCTCGTTTCGGTCACGCTCTGTGAACCACTACGATCCACGAACACTATTGAAATTGAAAATTTCATTTCTTATTGTTGCTGCTGTCTCCGCCACGACTTATGCACTTTGCGGAAACAGGCAATTCAGTCCCACTTAATGCATTTCTTTTACTATTTTTGCTCTTTTACAAACACTTTTTATTTAGTCTATTAGGACTTAAGTTTATGTAATACAGCATTTATTTCTTCCAAGACGCTTTTTCTAATTATATACAGGTAAATAATATGTATGTTAAAAAATATTAGGTTTATATGGGATTAAGCCCAATTTAATTTTAAAATTATTTCTGAAAAGGGTAAATACAATATACTTGCTGATTTTTTATCAGGATACCCGATGCTTGAGTATTTTAAAAATGATAATTTACTTATTGCTAGCTTATTGCTTATTTACTAGCTTCCTATTTCAGAAGCTAACGAGTGAACACTTGGCGTCCACTAATAGTATTTTTAATAAAAACTTGGAAGACGACAAAATCAAAGGCGTGCAATCCTGCAAATATTTGGGGGTCATTTTCAACAAGAAGGGAAATAGCGCAGATGAAATCAGGGAAAGAATAAACAAGGGCAGAGCAGCGACCCGTGCCTTAAACTCTCTTCTCTGGCAAAAAACAATTCGACGAGAAACCAAAAAACACATTTACGGTAGTATAGTCCAAAGTATTACACTTTACGGTTCGGAAGTATGGGACGTCACCAAAGCTAATAGAAACAAACTTATGACGACAGAAATGGATTATCTGAGACGAAGCTGCGGTAGATCAAAACTGGAGAGAGTTAGAAACGAACAAATAAGAAACGAAATGAAAATGGAGAGAAATATCAATGATGACATAGAAAGAAAACAATTAATCTGGTTCGGACATGTTAAAAGAATGCCAGAGTACAGCTGGCCTAGGAGAGTACTGGAATGGATCCCTCCTGAAAGAAGAAAGAGAGGACGACCACGGAGAAGTTGGCGCAACGATATTGATGAAGCAATGGCGGCAAGAGACTTAGAAGAGGCAACTGCATATGACAGAAAAAGATGGAAATTGGGGGCGGAGAAGCGGCAACAGCCGTAATAAATCCGTTATTATATATATATATATATATATATATATATATATATATATATATATATATATATAATAAAAACTTGTCAGTTTAATGTGATTGTTTGTCAAGTAAAAATTGGTAAGTCGATATCACTTAAATACTTCCGGCAACTAAAATTAGGCCAGCCATACTTATTATTTTGGCATCGAAAATATTAAAATCTATAACAGCAACATTATGTCCCAGTAGAACTCAAGCCATTGTTATGAACGATATCCCAGACGTAGTGCTATTTGATTACATAAAGGCAATTGGCGAAATTTTTACCCCTAAAGAAATAACCTATGCTTCACGTATTTCTAACCAGTGTATATGTATATATCTTTCTTCCGTATCTGTAGTAGATAATCTTTTAAAAAATAATCCGACTATTTCTGTTAGAAATCAAATAATATCAATTCGTATATTTATTACACCTGCAAATAGGCTACTACTTTCTAACTTGTGTCTTTCGATTACAAATGCACTCATAGAGCAGGCACTTAAAAATGAACTTGGATTAAAACTTGCTTCCCCAACTCGCTTATCCGATGAAGTTCACCGGAAGACGAATATGCTTACATCTTCAGTTTTTGACGCTCAGTCTTTATGATACCAGATAAAGAATACTTTAAGTTAAATACTGCAACACACTGCAGATTCCTGTCCTAACCCTCAAGAAATATCCAGCAATACCTCTCCAAATACAACTTCTAGCCAAATCACACTTGATCTTCCTTCTAGTATGTCTCCTCTTTCACCCTCTATTCAAATAATCGACCTACTGACATAACAATCGCAAAGGAACAGTTTCTAACACCAGTATCCTGTCTCTTCTAATTCTGGCATAAAAAAACTCATTCCACTGATTCAAGTTTTGAATCGCCTTCTTCACTGGTTACCGCTAGCCCCCTAAACTTAAACTTCAATAACACACCAAACACAACAACCTTCGTAATTCCTAAATCAGCTCCTAAAAGGAAATCAAAAACTGGTGGCGAAGAAATTGGTAAAATTAATCTTTCTGCCCATTCAAGTATTGAAAAATTAGTTTGTGCTAATCCAGAAAAATTTTCGTTATCAGAACTACAGAGAAAATCCTTCACAGAAAACTACTGCCTACAGCCTTCATAGAAAATTCCTTTGGGAGTAGTGATCCCATCAAAAAAACTCATAATTTCACCACGATCATTCATTCTCTTCTCGAAGATCTTACACAAATACACCAAACTGTATCCGATAGATCAAAAATCGCATTAAAAGAATAACAAAAAAGCTAAAACGCACATTAAATTCTTTAGATGATCACGAACTTACCAACCTTACGTCCAATAATTCATGTGACTATAACTGCAATGATATAGATCTTGTCTAAAAATTACGTAATTAGTAGAAGGTATATTCTTTCTAAATTAGTTTTTAAAAGCACTAATTTAAAATGGAACTGCGACGGATACTATCCGCGCCTTGAACACATACAATGTCTTATATCAATTTACCATCCAGATTTTCTTTCTCTCCAAGAGACTAATTTTAATACAACTAATATTTCTCATCCTATATCCTTTAAAGGATACCACTTCATTAGAACGTACTGCTTCAGAGCTAGTGAAGGTGCATCAATATTTGCGTTCAGCGAAATCTTCTTAACAATGCTACCTTTAATAACGAATCTTGAGGCAATTGCCATAACTACATATTGCTCCAATAAACTTACCATCTTCTCCATATATATTTTCTTAAATCATTTTCTAAAATAAGAAGGGCTTCTAGATCTTCCAAGACCTAGATATTCCAACTTCCATAGCCGTTTATACTCACTGGAGACTTTAATGCACATAACAGTATGTGGGGTTCTCAATCAACATTTGGATGGGGAAAAGTAGTTGAAAATATTATTAACTGCACAAACTCATGTCTTCTTAACACAAGATCTCATACTCATTTTAATATTTCCTCTGGATCTTTCTCTGATAAAGATCTTAGTATTAGTGGCCCTAAATCTGCACCTTTTTTAACCGGGCAAACAGCTGACGATCTCTTTGATAGCAATCATTATCCTATAATAATTTCCAACAATTGTAGTGGGACTGCCTCTGCCAAAATCTATTGGCGCCTAAATAAAACTAACTGGCCAGAACAGTCAAAAGCTATTGACACTCTCTTGCTCGCTTATAATTATCTAATAATCAATGATGTAGACTATTTGTTAACTTCAATACCAGACACTTTTCTTTCAGCTGCTAAGACTCGCATTGGCAAAACAACATTCTCTCCAAATTATAAAGCAGTTCCTTGGTGGAACTCTTACTGTGAAGAGGCGATTCGTCTATCCAAAAAAGCTTCAAATAAGTACCAGAAAAATAGAAGCCTTGAAAATCTAATAAATTACAAAAAATTTAAAGCCAAAGCCAAACACGTAGTTAAAAAAAAAGTAAAAAATCATCATGACAAGATTAAGTATCATCCATTAATGAAAACTCCAAACCTAGCCAACTTTGGACAGATAGGGTGAGAAACGAGAAAGTCTTTAAAAAGGCAAATACTGAGAGAGAACTACTCAATTTGATCAAGGTATGAAAAATTGGACACCTCGGCCGTATTCTGAGAGGAAAAAAATACGCAATCCCTCAACTAATCATCCAGGGAAAGATTAAAGGCAAGAGAGGAGTAGGTCGCAAACAAATGTCGTGGCTACGGAACATAAAGAACTGGACAGGCATAAATAACACTGGCGATCTTTTGCATGCCGCAAAAGACAGACGTCTGGCCTTAAGATAATTCGCCAACGTACTATAGGTGCACGGCACTATAAGAAGAAGAAAGCCAACTTTGGAAAAAAATACGACAAATTTAAAGTAACGAAACTAATAATAAAATTATTCGTTTAATTTTAAAAGGTATAGAGGTAATATCACTTCACATGAACTTATTCCTAACACGTTTGCCATTTCGAAGAGAAATTCAGGAATAAAACTAATAATATTACCTTATCTCATCATGACTTATATTCACACAGAAATCATCTGATATCTGAATATAGTAGATGCCTTAATTCTCCTTTCACTATCCACGAGCTAATATCTGCCTTAGCCAGTAGTAGAAACACCGCAGCTGGGCCTGATGATATTTCTTATGCATTCCTAAAGAATTTATCTAATTATGGTCTTAATAAACTCCTTAATTTATACAATATAATCTGGAGTTCCCATAAATTTCCATCTCAGTGAAACAAATCTATTGTTATACTAATACTCAAGCCAAATCAGCCAACCATCTTTCCACAATCTTACAGGCCCATGTTCCTCACATGCACTATGTGTAAGCTAATGGAAAAAAATGATCAACAAACGTCTTTTATGGTATTTCGAAAAACACAAGACTATCCCAAAGGAACAATCTGGCTACCACACACAGCGCTCCACAAGAAATAAACTGGTACTACTCCAAACCCATACTCCAACTCAATTAATTGCAAACAAGATTTTATAGTCATAGTCATAGTCATCTTTATTGATCCTTTAAGACATTCAAAATAAATGTATAGGATACGTCACTACAGAATTTGGTATAAAAAACATTAATGTGTATAATACAACATTCACAGTGTAAAAAAATTGATAAAACATAAAATATATAAAATAACTTTTTACAAGTAAACTATGAAGCTATTGCAGTTTGTCCTCAAGATATTCATTTATAGAATAATATGCTTTTCTTAAGAGTAAATCTTTAACATTTTTTTTAAATTTAGAGATAAGTGGTATTTCTTTCACAGTTTTTGGCAAATGATTGTATAAGGTCAGTCCCATATATCTGAAGCAATTTTGAAATTTGGATGTTCTGTGTTTAGGAACTCGTAAAGATTCAGCACTTCTTGTATTGTAGTAGTGATTGTCTGAATTTACTGGAAATGTATTGATTTCCTCTTTGACATAAAGTAAACATTTATAGATATATAGGCAGTAGAAAGTTAAAATTTGATGTTTAATAAAAACTGGTTTACAAGACTGTTGATAATCCAAATTAAAAATTTTACGGATAACTTTTTTTTGGTTAATGAACACTTTGTTACTATCTACTGAGTTCCCCCACAAAATTACATTGTAGCACATGTGGCTGTAAGCAAGGCTATAATAAACGTTCATTAATGCCGAGATGGGTAGTGTGTTTTTAATTCTAGATATAGCATAAAAAGCTTTATTCAATTTCATGTTCACTGAATTCACTTGCTCTGACCATTTGAGATTACAATCAATGAATACACCCAAAAACTTTGTAGAGTGAGTGGAAGATAACATATTGTTTCTATCTTGGATGGTTAAGATATAGTCATATTTAGATGAGTTGTATGAATGAAAATAAATAATTTGTGTCTTGTCAATGTTTAATATTAGTCTGTTGGTATTACACCAGCGTATAAAGTAGTCAACAACAGTCTTCATTGTCATTTTTAATTCCTCTAGTGTATGTGCAGAGACTATTAACGAGGTATCATCAGCAAACATTGATATTATAAGTGCCCTTATGTGATCTGGTAGGTCATTAATAAAAATTAGGAATAATAATGGTCCAAGCACGGATCCCTGTGGTACTCCTTTATTTGTTGTGTATGGTTCTGAGCTTGATTCTTTCATCTTAACAACACTCTTCCTGTCACTTAAGAAATTTATTATCCATTCTAGAAATATCCCTCTAAAACCAATGTTATATAATTTATTACGAATAAATGTTATGTCTAAGCAGTCAAAAGCACGTGATAGATCAAAAAATAGTCCTGCCACGTGGTTTCTACTATCTAATTCATCATAAATACGCTCAAACAAGCTGCATGCAGCCGTGAGTAATTTATACAATATAATCTGGAGTTCCCATAAATTTCCATCTCAGTGAAACAAATCTATTGTTATACTAATACTCAAGCCAAATCAGCCAACCATCTTTCCACAATCTTACAGGCCCATGTTCCTCACATGCACTATGTGTAAGCTAATGGAAAAAAATGATCAACAAACGTCTTTTATGGTATTTCGAAAAACACAAGACTATCCCAAAGGAACAATCTGGCTACCACACACAGCGCTCCACAAGAAATAAACTGGTACTAACTCCAAACCCATACTCCAACTCAATTAATTGCAAACAAGATTTTATAGTCATAGTCATAGTCATCTTTATTGATCCTTTAAGACATTCAAAATAAATGTATAGGATACGTCACTACAGAATTTGGTATAAAAAACATTAATGTGTATAATACAACATTCACAGTGTAAAAAAAATTGATAAAACATAAAATATATAAAATAACTTTTTACAAGTAAACTATGAAGCTATTGCAGTTTGTCCTCAAGATATTCATTTATAGAATAATATGCTTTTCTTAAGAGTAAATCTTTAACATTTTTTTTAAATTTAGAGATAAGTGGTATTTCTTTCACAGTTTTTGGCAAATGATTGTATAAGGTCAGTCCCATATATCTGAAGCAATTTTGAAATTTGGATGTTCTGTGTTTAGGAACTCGTGAAGATTCAGCACTTCTTGTATTGTAGTAGTGATTGTCTGAATTTACTGGAAATGTATTGATTTCCTCTTTGACATAAAGTAAACATTTATAGATATATAGGCAGTAGAAAGTTAAAATTTGATGTTTAATAAAAACTGGTTTACAAGACTGTTGATAATCCAAATTAAAAATTTTACGGATAATTTTTTTTTGGTTAATGAACACTTTGTTACTATCTACTGAGTTCCCCCACAAAATTACATTGTAGCACATGTGGCTGTAAGCAAGGCTATAATAAACGTTCATTAATGCCGAGATGGGTAGTGTGTTTTTAATTCTAGATATAGCATAAAAAGCTTTATTCAATTTCATGTTCACTGAATTCACTTGCTCTGACCATTTGAGATTACAATCAATGAATACACCCAAAAACTTTGTAGAGTGAGTGGAAGATAACATATTGTTTCTATCTTGGATGGTTAAGATATAGTCATATTTAGATGAGTTGTATGAATGAAAATAAATAATTTGTGTCTTGTCAATGTTTAATATTAGTCTGTTGGTATTACACCAGCGTATAAAGTAGTCAACAACAGTCTTCATTGTCATTTTTAATTCCTCTAGTGTATGTGCAGAGACTATTAACGAGGTATCATCAGCAAACATTGATATTATAAGTGCCCTTATGTGATCTGGTAGGTCATTAATAAAAATTAGGAATAATAATGGTCCAAGCACGGATCCCTGTGGTACTCCTTTATTTGTTGTGTATGGTTCTGAGCTTGATTCTTTCATCTTAACAACACTCTTCCTGTCACTTAAGAAATTTATTATCCATTCTAGAAATATCCCTCTAAAACCAATGTTATATAATTTATTACGAATAAATGTTATGTCTAAGCAGTCAAAAGCACGTGATAGATCAAAAAATAGTCCTGCCACGTGGTTTCTACTATCTAATTCATCATAAATACGCTCAAACAAGCTGCATGCAGCCGTGAGTGTTGACTTTTTTGATCTAAAGCCGTGTTGGGTTGGAGTTAATAAATTGTATTCTTCTATAAAATTTAACATTCTGTTGTATACAATCTTCTCTATTACTTTTGAAATTATGCTAAGGACAGATACTGGTCTATAATTTGAAATATCATGAGGGTCATTCTTTTTGAAGATTGGAATAACTTTTGCCATTTTAAATATGGATGGAAATTGGCTGGTTGTTATTGAGAGATTAACTAAATGGGTTAAAGGAATCGATATATGATCACTTATCAGTTTTATTATTTTTACAGATATGTTATCAATACCAGTACTAGGCTTATTTTTTAGTTGGTCGATTGTATTTTTTATTTCAATTGGAGTTACGGGTAAAAAGAAAAATGTTTTGTTACACCTTTTTGAGGTAGTACAAGAAGAAGGTAAGGATGTGCCAAAATGTTTGAAGATTGTATTCTGTAATTGTAGCAAAATATGAGGCAAACGAATTAGCAATATCACAAGACTTGGTAATAATTTTATTATCATAATGTAGAATAATATCAGACCTGTTCTTTTGCCTACCAGTTTCACTGTTTACTAAATTCCAAATTGTTTTTGGTATATTGTAAGATTGATTAATTAAGTCACTATGAAAGTTTTTTTAGTATTTATTTATAGAGAATTATATTCTTTTTTTGCCTGTTTATAGGTATCTTGAGACTCAAGACTCCCTATATTTTTTGCTATCCAGTGTAGATTTTTTAGTTTTTCACTAGCGTGTCTTACCTCATTTGTTACCCATGTAGCCTTATTTGTTTTGTGTGCTTTATACCTTGTTTTTATTGGACAATATAAATTTAGATTGTAATCTAAAATGCTAACAAATGAATTTGTGGCATATTCAGCATTCAATTGTGAATAAACTTCATCAAAAACTGTAGAAGAAATCCTGCTTTAAACATCAGCATATTTCATCTCACATATGCCTGTAACTGATGGGTTTTTTTATCTTTTTTCGATACTTTATTGGCTTGCAAATTTACACTAAGTGAAAATACTTTATAGTCACTGAAGTGACCCTCGAACACATTTGATTTATAAAGATGTGGTTCGATATTTGTCAATATGTAATCCAATTTTGTAGATGATGTTTTACCTACTTTATCTACGAAAACTCTTGTAGGAGCCTCAGATGTGACTCTCAGATTATAACTTACTAAAAACTCGTTAAAAGATTGCTTATTATTAGACATGACAAGATAATCAATGTTTAGATCCCCACAAATATAAATATCATGATATGACTTACTGCATAGCTCCAATATATTATGTAATTTACACAGAAAACTCTGAACTTCTCCTGATGGCGAACGATAAACACTAATAACACAAATTTTCCTATTTGCTATAAACAGAGAAATCGCACAGCACTCACACACCATTTCTTCACTAAAGTTAGAGACATCTAATGTTTTGAATTTAATATCAGTTTTGATGTAGATGATGGATCCTCCATGGATATGGAACTTTCGACAAAAATAAGAGGCGATGTTGTATCCATTCAGGGTCATAAATTGGATGTTTTCTTCAGTATACCAATGTTCTGATAGACAAATTATATCAGGTGTTTCCTGCAATGTTAAGACTTCAAGTTTGAGTAACTTATTTGTCAAAGATTGAGCATTTAGTTGCAATATTTTTAAACAACTGTCTGGTGATGATAAAAGTAACGTTTCTCTTGGATTTACTTGACTAAAAAAGAGTCTGGTCTATCTTCTCCAGTTGACAGACCTCTATTATGATGCTCTCGATCTAAGAATCTTCTTCCTAATCTAAAGTTAAATCGTTCAATGCCAATTTTTTTCGGCCAAAAAGCAGGATTGTAAATTTCTTCCCTTAAGTCAGGTAGTACACCTATCATAAAACATTGATTATCCCTTCTTTTATGGTCAGTTGGTAACAATTTTACTTGTATATTCTCACAGTTTGTCTTAGTTATTATGAAACTCTTGATGTGGTCCTCATTTACACTATCCGGAACTTTTGAGATGAATAGCCACAATTTTTTGTCTGGTTTTTCGGATTTTCCATGGAAATCCTTATCACCAATTCCAGTTCCCATTATTTTCTTGCGTCTTGTTGTCACAATCTGATATCCTTCATCGTCGGCTTTATTCTCTGAACTCCCTGTTGAGATATGATTAAGATTTATTTTTGCGCTTTCCTCATTCTCAACAACTAAATTTGTAATGTAGTCACATGTTTGTTTGGTTTGAATTTCCATTAATGCCCTGTATGCCCTGTATATTGGAATTCCTTTCAACATGTTTGGTGTTTTTATCATTAAAATTTTTATTTGCATCAGATGCATTGTTTGTTTTGTATTTAGAATTAGTCAACTGGACACTGGCCGTCTTATCTTCATTACCTTGAGTTTTTATTAAACCCTCATCAACAGTTGAGTTGGGTTTTTGTGAGATTCTGGTTCTGGTTATTTCTGATTTCAATAAATTTAATTTTTCTAGCAAGTGTTCATTATTTGATTTTAATAGATTATTGTTATTTAATAATAAATTGTACTTATCATCTTTTTCAGCTAACAGCTTTTTTAACCACTGATTTTCTAACGCTATGGCACTAAATGATTCGATGGGTTGTCCATCACTATTTTGGCAACAAATTACACGTGAATCTCCTATCTTGAAGAATTTCACTTTGTTTTTCACAGCACATGAGATGTGATAACTATTTCCACATACTATACAAACGAGTATTTTATTAGGCTTAGTTTGACAACATTTAAATATATTCTCTTCAAAATCTACCTCTTTTACTACAGAGAGAGGTGACGGCACATTTTTACTTTCCGCCATCTTGGATACGTTCCTAGCAACTATCTTTGATATAGAAGGCGCATTTGATACCACCTCTAGAAATACAATCCTTCACAAAGTTTCTGAATGTAACCTTACTGGCAACATATACGCATTTATCAAAAACTTCCTAACACCTAAATAATTCAGGGTTCAGTCAATAACTTCCTTTCTTCTCCACACATCCAATATGATGGAGTTCCTCAAGGTTCAGTTTTAAGCACATCCTTATTCATTCTTTCGATTAGCAAGTTAAGTGAAAATATAGCTTCACCAATCAAATTCGTATTATATGCCGATGACCTAATAATGTATTGTCATGATAAATCCAACGCAACTATTAGTAAAATGCTACAATTAGGAGTAAATTACCTACAAACCAAAGAAGCTTCTCTAGGACTTGCCCTCTCCAACTTTAAATTCAAAGTTATTAAATTTAGCAGAAGAATGGGTTCTTTTAATCTTGAAATCACTATCAACAACTTGTTACAAACCAGACCAACATCTACCGGTTGTTGATAATGGGCTGATATTTGATTTAAGATTAATGTGGAAACAACACATACAGGAACTTAAAGGAGTTTGCCTAAAAAGGTTAAATATAATCAAAACACTCTCACATTATCATTGCATACCTCAAGAAACTACGTCACTGAAAGTTTACAAATCACTTATCCGCTCCGAGCTCGACTATGGATGTTTCGTATATATGTCTGGAACTAAATCAATCTTAAATTCACTAAATACAGTACACAACACGGCTATTCGTCTATGTCTTGAAGCATTCCATTCTAGTCCGGCAAAAGTCTTTACTGTGAAGCTAATGAACCTCCTTTATGGCTTAGGCGAGAAAACCTTCTTCTCTCCTGTGCTGCTGCAATTTCTTCCAATTCGTCCAATCCAGTATATCATTTAATTACATCAGCACACTAACCCTACTAACGCGCTGCTAACAAAGTCGCAGTGGCCATGATGATTTCCAATCTCCGCTAGGAGTGGCACGAGAAGAAGAAGAAGACTAACCCTACAACAACCCTCCATCTAACCTAATTATACATCCTATTCTTAGTCTTTTACAGGCGTTACTAATGATGTAAATTTGTCTGAAACCAGAACTCTACCATTCCCCAATAATTCCTATTGGACCAACATACTCCCACATCATGATATTATCCTCAGCAAATTTAACAAGGAAGATACCAGTATTAGTACATTAAGAATTCTCTTTCTAGAACTTATAAACAAAAATAAATGTAACATAGTTCTTTACACTGACGCGTCAAAAACTGAAAGTGGTGTTGGATATTCTGTAACCACTGTACAACAGCTTATCGAACTCTCTAAAATTTCTCCTTGGTGTAATATCCACACTGGTGAACTACTAGCTATCTCACATGCTTTCAAATATGCACAACAATATCCAAATATCCATATGCTCTGATTGACTTTCCTCTACACACTCCATTAATGATATATCCACCAACCATCCTATCGTTCAAGATATTCATGATACATATCAGCTTCTTATAAACCAAAATACAACTGTCACTCTAATATGGGTACCATCCCATGTCACCATTATCAAGATACAAATTTGCAACGATTTCAAAGCTAGACTGAAGAAGCTTACTCTATCCACCTGGCAGATTCACTGGAATAAAGTTACTTCAGCGCTGTATGAAATCAAACTCTCAGTGAACCTACTTACCTATCCCAGTTTATCTCGAAAAAATACGACTATCCGAATCAGACATATACTTATCAAATGTTCTTTTTATGCCAAAATATGCCAACAGCTCGATCTCAGTCTATCTTCAGAGAGGTCCTAATCAGCACAGTGCAAATCAACAAGGTTATCAAATTACTCGAGAAAAGTCAACTGCTCAACAAAATATAAATTTTATGTTACACGTTTTTATTATTTTCTCTTTATGTTAAATGTTAACTACATTATTTTGTAATTTTATGATATTACCATGTAAATAGTAACTCGTGCTAATGACCATAGATGTCACATGCATGTTAATTTAAATAAAAAAAAAATTTTAATTGGTAAAATGTTTACTGCGAATTTTGCCAAATATTTAGGACACAATAGTTTACATAATAAACTTTTACCAGTTCAAGAAAATTTAATATCAATAAGGAATCTTTAAGGGTCTCTTAAAAAAATTAAAGAAAATATCTAGAATTTTAGTATCATAAATGGGAGATTATATTATTGCTTTGTAGTCAAGATCCGAATCTACATCGACCTTCACTCATCTGTTTACCGAAAGAAAATTTTTTTTATTAAATTTCATTTATAGACCAATAGCTCTTGCATGTATTGCCTATCAAAATATATTCATAACTATTTTTAATTAAAAAAGTAATAATTAATTTTTTAGCAAGTTTCACCCATTTGTTTACCAATCAACTTTTATTAAAACTAAAAGTTTAAAACATATAAAATAAGTATATGAGGTATTACCTACGTGTTTACGTTCACGGCTACCGAGCTAGCAGGTGTAAAAAGGTAAGCAAATATAGGTGACTGCACCGATCCGTATACCAATCAAAATATATATCAAAATAAAGATTATTATTAAGAAACACTATAATATAGTACGGCCTGCAATAAACCGTTTATGAAATACGACTATCCGAACCTGCTTTAAATTTAAAAATCGGAGCAAATAAAGTTGCGCTAGAGAGAGACATCTGAGCGTCTTATTTAGTGTAGTAAAGCGGGACGGAGCATAACAACAGCGCTTTTCTGCTGGCATCAATGCCTCGTATTTTAGTGCAATGCATAAAACAGAGAAGTCAACGTTAGCAAAATCGTTGAAATCACAATTTGAAAAAAGTCAAGCAGTGTAAATTGATGTTGAAATTATTGATGATTTTATTATTTACACTTAATAGGATCCTCAATGCCTCGGACTTTCTGAAAAATTACAGTCTATACTTATTTAACTTTGTTCAACAAATGCAGTAGAGATACATATTTAGTTTTTGAATAATATTTAATACCATCAATAAAAGATTCTGAGCGCCAAAACCACCAAGAGTTTTATATTGCTTATAATATTTCTGAACCAAACAACTAGGCCAACAGATTTCTTAAAAAGTCTAAAGAATTAGAGATTGACTTGACTTGGTCAAGGCCAAGAGGCCTTGGTTTAACTCATCAATTTACTGGGAAAATGACAATTTGCTACAAATAATTAAAAACAAAAAAATATTTTTAACTCTCCTATCAAATGCAGCAAGATTGAGTCATCAAAATTGAGGAAGTCGACTACAATTGTCATCACGAAGAGACGGACACCCGGATGGTTTTCCAGGCTTCCAAAATGACACCAGAATCAAAGATATTGATCAAATCAAATTCTGTTGGCCAGTTCAACGGATAAAAAAAATATAAAAGAACTTGAATTAATTATTTGCACAGCTTTGCACAAAAATTGGGAGGTACCTATACTATGTCGAAGTCTACGAGCTTTCCATGCGTTTACCGGAATAGATTATACTGCAGATTTTTACCAGAAAGGTAATGTAGACTGTTTAAACTATTTTCAAGATATTAAGAGGTACCAAAAGATTTTTGCATAATTATTTGATGAAGCCGACGTTTTTATTAATGAAACATTGGACGCTGTTCAGTATTATACAGCTAATCTTAATGGCATCAAGATGCAAGAGTTCGCATTTTCCTGAAAACTCTGCAGAAAAAGATAATGAACAGTTCCTCAAAAAAATATCTTCTTTCGACTCAAACATTATACCACCGTGCTCGTCTTCTCTTACTCAGAAAATTTTGCAGACTCGTTACGTCAATTTTATGTAAGTATAACAAAATTAAATTATGCGAAATTGAATCCGGAACATTGCGGCTGACCAACCAGACGCCTTTGAAGATAAACAACCTTCTGGAAGTGAAGGAAATTGAAAAAAAGAAAACAAAGAGTTATTCGAGCCTGAAGATCCTGATACAACGTGAGATAATTCAGATGTAAAATAATATTTATAAATTCGACAATTTTTGAATAAATAAGAAATAAAATAAAAGAAAATTTTCATTACCTTTAAATGTTTTGAATATGTCTTTTGTGTGTTTAATTTTTATGTACCTAATTGCAAAGAAAATGTTTTTATATTTAAATATATACATATATAATATATATATATATATATATATTTATAGTGATCCTTTCCCAAGTTAATATGCTCCTTTTCTAACTTGGCTGCACCGTACTGAAGACGACCAATAGTCAGAAATACGTATATACGGTTGCCTTCCATCTTATACACATATTTTATTATATTTTTCTCTTTTGTATTGCGAGCTATGCCGATATCGTTTACCTTTATTTTACTATTAACTCGCATTATCCTTGTTCTTGTTGTTTGAAACGTTTTAAACGTTTGCATTTCTTTCTTCAGGTAGCTTAGCTTCCTCCGTGGATGTGTTGGTTGTTGCTCTGGAAACCTCAGAGTCTTCTAACATTATTGCCACAAATTGGTCGCATTGCTCCTGTAGTGATCCTTTCCCAAGTTAATATGCTCCTTTTCTCTTGGCTGCACCGCACTGAAGACGACCAATAGTCAGAAATACGTATATACGGTTGCCTTCCATCTTATACACATATTTTATTATATTTTTCTCTTTTTATTGCGAGCTATGCCGATATCTTTTACCTTTATTTTACTATTAACTCGCATTATGCTTTTTCTTATATTTATATATATATATATATATATATATATATAAATATATATACATATACATATATATATATATATATATATATATATATATATATATATATATATATATATATACATATACATATATATATATATATATATATATATATATATATATATATATATATATATATATATATATATATATATATATATAGTCTGTCTAGAAAGTATCCGGAAAAAAGAAAGCAGAATTATAATTTTACGGTATTTATTTCTATCACTTGAAATATAAAATTTCAACAAATAATTCATCTCATTTACTTAGACAACCTCCATTTAAATCTAAACACTTAACTAAACGTCCAGGTACACCCGAATCTAGATCAAGGCCATAATTTTCTGTAATGGTGTTCCAGGCCTGTAAAACTGACCGAATCAAACCTACTTTATCTCGTGGCGCTGCTCTTTCACTCCATATGTTTACAATGGACTAAGATCTGGAGATGCTGCTGGCTACGGAATTGTTACCAAGTCGTGTTCTTGCATCCAAGCTTTAGTATACGCAGAAGTATGGCATCTTGCATTATCTTGCTGAAAACGCCACCCCTCTGGATATAAAACATGAACCGTTTCAAGAAGAAAACCATTTAGGATGTCACAATAGTTCGCACTATCAACAGTACCATTAACTATACAGATAGGTGAGCACCACGCTGAGATATTGCTCCCCAAACCATTATTTTAGTGGGAAATTTGGAAATTTGAACGGTAAAATTTTCTCTTGATAGGATAGGATGATTTGCACCAAGCTGAAAACAATTTTCATCAGATATAAAGACATTATTAAAATTATCTTCTCGAAAACATTGACAAAAATCTATCCTTCGTTGCCTTTGCAGAGGAGTCATTGTAGGGATTTTTTTTTTGGATTCCTTGATATGTAGCCTTGCTTTTTCAGTGACATGCGGACAGTTTCTGGGCACACTTTTTATTCTTCGCTGGTTTCCAAATCTGTTCGCTAATTTTCGAAACCCTAGGCGCGGATTTTGTCGTTCTAAGCCACTAAAGCATTTAAACTGTTTCCGCGAATCTTACGCGGTCGACCCGAAACTGGTCTATTCTCATATCTATGCCATTTTTTATCCTCTTTATTGTCTCATACACTGCACTTTTTTCCCAGTCAGTCAATTCCACTAATTTTTTAACGTTTCGGAGACCCTTTCTATACAAATATTCCACCACTTTTCTTTTTCTACTTGCGACTTATTTCACAAATCTTTAAGTCTGTTTACAACAACAATATTTGACAGATAGTGTTGTCATGCGATTTTGTCCATAACCTACTATCGGCACAACCTACTTGATGCATTACTTTTGTCTTAAAATGTTACAAAAAGGAAATCTATTAGAATTATGAAAAATATAAAATTCCGGATACTTTCTAGACGGACTATACTATACCTAAAGCTAAGATTAATACTATACAATAATTAATATTAAACTCAACAGTCTTCCGGGTTGAATCGCGTCGATTATTATTGCGCTGAGCTTTCTACATTCTCTTTTATGTCTTTGAGAAGGCGCGGTGGTTGGTGCGAACATTTTTGACAGTAACATTTTGATTAGCGGGTGGATCGGACGATATTTTTTTAATGAGAGGTTTTCATGTCGAAAGTAACTGTATGCTGTCATCTCTTTTATTGAGACGATTTGACCTTATTTCAATTTCTATAACTTCTCGGATAATTCTTGGTTTATAGAAGCGGATAGGGGCTATGGTTCTGGAGTTTTCAAAATTAGGTTTGTGACCTGTATGAAGATGATGTTGACTGGAACTAAAATTGATTCGTACTTGCGAACAGAAATGGAATGTTCATAAATCTTATTTTCGATTCTACGATTTGTTTGGCCTATATAAGATCGCTGGCAGTCTGCACAAAGAATTTAATAAACTCCGTGTTGTTTATTTGGAATGTTGTATTTGTTTGATCAGACAAGAGATGAAAGTTTTTGTTGGGATTAAATATTGTCTTTATTCCTCTCGATTTAGGAATTTTGTCGATTTTGCCAGTGAAACCAGAGTTTCGTTTATAGGAATATTTTGTAAATAGTGATACGATACCGAAACATCTTACTAAAATGTGTGTCGATAGAATAAAAAGAATTTTTGACGAGGTTGTAGAGTTTTGAAGAAGTTTTGGGCCAGTTTTTATGTGGGCAGTTGTTGTATGCACTGACAATGGGACGCAAAGGAATATTGGATTTATGAATTTTGGGTAGTCCATATATTCGATGTGCTCTTGAACACTTTTTACAAGGAATTAGAGATTGTTGTATGTCAACAGGAAGAGAGATTTTATTAATAATGGCATTTGTTGTTTTCCCCAAGTAGGTTGTTGGATTATTAGGAATTGGTCTGTAGTCTAGAGTATTAATGAGATTTGCGAGATTATTATTTAAGAAGAAGTGTTTAGGATAACCGTGTCATTGCCGTTATCGGAGGGAAGAATGACTTGATTTGGGTTTGACTGAAGTTATTTTGGGGTTTTTTTTCGCAGATTGGCTAATATTCGTAATATACTCCGTGTTTTTCATTCGGAATGTTGTCTTTGATTGATAGGACAAGAGAATAAAGTTTTTGTAGGGGGTAAATTGCGTTACACAACTACAACTATGATACAGTTTTTTTTACACAAACATATGACACGAATCATACAAACATAGTCAGAATTTGATATTCCTTGGGTAAAAACACAACCTCAAAAATTTATGTGTAGGCCTACAAGTTCTAGGTCAAGCATGTCAACTTTGAAATGACATAACCAATAACAAAATCCTTGGTTATACACAGTTTTATTTACTTTCTACGAAAAACCTTTTTTGAAAACGATTTCCAAAGTGGAAATCGAAACGTCAAATATTATTTAAATAAAAATGTGATTTTCATTACAATCACAACCAATAATTGTGACTTAATACCATAAAAAAATTTTTAACACTATTTTTCTTGCTAGAATCATCAGAGCTCACAGAATTATCCAAATCGCTTCCGCCCATGTTCTCCATTTTAATGTGGATTGTCATTATGTTGAGCAGATAGTAGAAACAAACTTGACCTATGCAATAGTGTGATCATAGGTTTATCACGCCATCTATTAACAAAGGGCTAAAATAATTTTTTAGTAGATTGTGCATAGCACAACAATATTACTTTAACCGTACATAGCACTGCTATTTTTTGTCATGTGTGGATTGCCATTGTTCACATTAAGCCCTTCAAATAATAGTTTTACCAGTTCTCTTTGACAATTTTTTAAAAGTTTCGTGCAAAATCTCTATATTTATAGATTTATTTGTTTTAGCTATTTCTGTTACTGACAGATGAAGAAACTTCAAGCAAGAAAATAAATATATGGGTAAGCTACTTATTTTCCTTTTATGTATAACTTATATTATAATATAAACCAGGGAAGTAAAAATTTTCCTAACACACAATTTGATACAGGTATCTTACAACTGATTTTAACAAATTCGGTGATAAAAATATGTACCTAATAAACAATATATATATATATATATATATAAATATATATATATATATATATATATATATATATAATATATATATAAAATTAAACATCATTTCTTACTTATAAGCAATATACCATGTATGGAATAAATTCATTTTTAGCGTTAATATGTACTATGTGAAAAAACCTTTTTATTCCTAAATTGACAATTTACAGTATGAAAATATTATATCCCTCCAGCACCCCCTTTGAATTACAAGCATTCCCTCAAAAATTTTAAATAACAAAGGGGGTCGTATAGCACCTTGTTAGAAAGGGATTTTAGTTCTCTGTTTAGCAATATTATAATATGCAATCATAGCTGAGAAATTGATTTTTAAGATGTAAAAGTTTAATAATGCCTCTATCACAAAACTTTAGGTTGAATGAAGATAAGAATGCCACATAATATTTAGAATGTTTTTTGTAATGTACTTTACAATTAAATTTAATGTTCAAAATGACCACCATTCACTTCTTGACAATAACCGAGGCGATTTTGGAATTCTCGTACAACATTTTGTACGACCTCGGGGGTTATTTTATTAATTTCTTCCATTATCCTAACTTTAAATCAGCAATATAATGTTTGGTATATTAAAATATACTTTAGATTTTAAATAACCCGATACGAAGTAATCGAGAGAAGTCAAATCTGAAGATCTAGTCGGCCATTCGATCATTACACGTCCTTCAATGCACCTATTGGGAAAAACCTTGTTTAAATAATTTCTAACTATACGTGTAGAATGCGGTGGAGCTCCGTCTTATTGGTAGTAAATAGATCGATCTATCTCATTTGGATGATTAACATCAGGAAAAAGTCTTCGTAATGTAGGCACTAAAAAGTTAATAAAAAAATCTAAATAAACCTCACGATCAACTGTGCCCTCAAAAAAATAAGGACCAATAATTTTATTGTTAATGATACCAGCCCAAACGTTAACTTTTTTAGGATATTGCGTGTGAGTCTCATACACCCAGTAAGGATTATCTCTGCTCCAATATCTACAGTTCCGTTTGTTAACCGTTCCGTTTAAATGAAACGTCGCTTCATCGGAAAAAACTATTTTGTGTATAAACTGCAAATCTGCGTTTATTCTATCCATCATCATTTCACAGATTCCTTGCCTTCTTTTCGGATCATCTTCATTAAACTCCTGAACCAACTGAACTTTGTAAGGGTGGTATTTTTCTTTATGCAAAACTCTCAAAATAGATGATTTACTTATATCATTGACGGCGGCAAGTTCTCGAGTTGTCCTATGCAGATTTTCCTGAAACTCTAGAAGTACATCTAACTTTTTTTCATCAGTAAATTTAACATTTCTACCTAGTTTTTTAATATTTTTTACATGTCCAGTATAACGAAACTTCTTTTCAATTTTGCTAACTGTAGACTGCGAAACTTGTTGACCAGGGTATTAATTATTAAACATTTCACAAACCTTTTGAGTTCTTGTTTTATTGCCACAACCAATTATAATTAAAATGTCTATTCTTTGAGTCTCGGATACATGAGCCAGAATTAAATTTAATACGAGCACAAATAATATACTGACGTCTTTTAGTTACTTTAAATACCTAAATGACAGCAGCCTACTAGATTCATATCAATTGTTTATTTGGCTTTTTGACTAATATTTTATTATCTTTAAAGTTTTTTCCCTTATGTTTAGCAGAACACATACGAAAATACCTGATTATTTCTAAAGTATATTTTAATAGACCAGGCAATATTGCTGATTTAAAAGTTAGGATAACGGAAGAAATTAAGAAAATAACCCCCGAGATCATACAAAACGTTGTACGAGAATTCCAAAATCGCCTCGGTTATTGTCAAGAAGTGAATAATAGTGGTCAAATTGAACATTTAATTTAATTGTAAAAATTAGTTTTCTGTTAGGATTGCACAAACTTAAAAAACTTTATATCGCTGAACAGGGGACTAAAATCACTTTCTAACAAGGTGTCACACAAACCTCTTTGTTATTTAAATTTTTTGAGAGAGTGCTCATAATTCAAAGGGGGTGCTGGAGGGGGATAATATTTTCATACTGTAAATTGTGAATTTAAGAATAAAAATCGACCTGTTTCAGGTTTTTTTCACATAGTACACAATAACGCTAAAAATGAATTTATTCCATACATATGGACCGCATGGTATAAATAATGTAAGATCGCTATTTGATTTCAAATACTAAAGGTGAAGACCGGTAAATAATATGCAAAAGCGACACAATTTTACTGAAAAAGCATAGAAATTTGACAATTAGACAATCTGACGATGTCATATACTTTACACAAGTCTTTATGTATTAGGGATTTTGTATCTTAAAGTTTTACTTGCTATCGCCCTCAGTGTGTTTATCTTTGTTGTTCTTAATATTTTCTATGTAATTATTGTTTCTGCTCTGGTTTTTATAGCATAGGTTAATATCGGTCGTCCTTCTCATTCCTTGAGCTTTTGCCAGGACGTGGTGATATGTACTCTAAATATTATTAGCTTGCTGCCTACATTGGCTGTGATCCTGTGCCACATGGACGGCTTTATGTAAGGATTTTCCCACCAGAGTCTTCATTTGGTCTGCCCATCGTGTTGGAGATCTTTCTCTTGGTCTTTGGATTTCTACTTCTCTTTCTACTACCAATAGTTTCATGGTCCCGGTTCTTTTAGCTGTGTGGCATAAGTAAATTAGAAATGCTCGGTTTCCTTTTTTTAATAACCTTTTTTTTATATGAAGCTCTTGCAGAATTGACAGGTTGGTTCTATGTTATGTCCAGCAAACGCTTAAAATTCTTCTATAGACCCACATTTTAAAGGCCTCGATCTTAGACCTATCTTTTTTAGAGTCCATGTTTCAGTTGCGTATGTAACAATGGGAAAAATAAGGGCATTGACCGACCTGAGCTTAGTATTCCTTGTTATTGTTCGGTCTTTCTAATCTGTCTATCACTTCGAAATTGGCCATTTAATGTATGTGCGATAGATGATTATTTGCTCTGTCTACGTATCGGTCGTACACAAGTCTTATATATGCGTGTTTTTCCTTCTATCCCCATGTGTTTGGGAAAGTATATACTATTTCTTTTCATATTTTTACTATTAATATTTCTGTTACGGTATTGTAATGTGATCTAATATAATGCTATGTATTCTAACGACTTTGGTAAAACATATTGTTTCCGGTTATTTCGTAAAATTGCTAAACTGGTTGTCTCATGTATTATGTTATAAGTGCGGAGAATTTGACTTCTCTTTTGTATTCTGTGTCACAAATATGCACACGTGTGTACGGTTTCGTATTACGGTCTCAATTAACTTAAAGTATCGCATTCTAAATCACAATACAATAGGGTATTTCGCTTCTTTTATCTAAGATTCGTACTAGCTTCGATGCCAATCTATATGACGTTCGAGGTGTGTCGCTAATCGACGCTTTTCATACCGGTCCTAAAAGGGCATCTCGTTCTTTGCTTAATTTTCGATATCTTCGTTGTTGTTTTATTTGCGATATAAAGCAAACGTATCGACAAATTAAAGTAAATGAGGAATTTTGAAACTATGAAAAGGGTTCTCTGGAGATCAGACTTTTTAAACCTCTCCAAGAGTTTTTGCTACGTATCGTTACTAACAGTACTTCTTCGTTTTATTTTGCTTATAAACTCTACAAGAGTAACGCTTAGTTTTTAATGCTCGATGGTTTTCCGCTAGGCAGTGGTCTAGCAGCCATCTCGACGGACTTACGTCAGAATCACGCTACGAGTGATTCTCTTTGATCTACTCACCTTCTGCAGTGAGAATTTGCTTAGCTTTTAAAGCACGATACGATGGTTTTCCGCTAGACAGTGGGCCAGCAGCCATCTCGACGGACTTACGTCAAAATCACGCTACAAGTGATTATCTTTGATACTACTCACCTTCTGCAGTGAGCACTCGCCTAGCTTTTAAAGCTCGATGGTTTTTCGCTAGACAAATCGACAACGTCAGCAACCATCTTTAATTATTTTCAGACTTTGGCTTAGGCATTTTGACATGTTGCTCATTGATAAAGAGGAACCTTTCATTTTTACGGTACTGGGCCTAAAATGGAATCCTACGACTGATTTCTTTTCTCATTCTTCTTGTCCCTTTAACAAACCGTTCACAAAGCGGGCCATTCGTTTGTAAATCAGTTGTATTTTTGTTGCTATCCTCTTGTTTTTATTCATTTTCCATATCTTTTTGCTAGTCAAACGTCTTCTAAAACCGTTGTGGTACTTCAATGTATCCTGGATTGATGAAACATCTAAACAGATACATCTGACCTCTGTACTTGTATGTGTTACATTTCTGGTGTTATTTCTATACAGGAACATCTATCGCGAGATCGGAGCTCTTGGCAGCTATACTGCTGACGGATCTAGTCACTTTTGTCAACGAGTCTAGTCCAATTTTCATTCTCGCTCTGTCTCGACAAGATTGGAACTCCTGGTAGCCATATTGCTGGCTGATCTAGTCACTTTTGTCAAAGGGTTGTTCGTCCGATCTTCCGATATTTCGATTCCGATATCGACGATTGCGCTCTCTTGAGCTAATTTTTCTACCCCAAATTGGCAATCGTATTAAACACATACAAGAACTGATACCACACTTTACTCGGCATCAAATGCCTTCTAATCAACACCTCTCTGATTGTGTTAGTCGTGTTTTATCACTAACACAATTATTAGAATTTTCACCAAACTGGCATTTTCCTACCGTGGAACTCGTCGAAATATTACTTCCTGGCTGTCATTGAAGACTTGAAATGTGACACCACGCCGAGATTTCGACGCTATTCTTCTTCTTGTCTTTTCGCACCCCACGGAATTCTTATAGGAAAATGGGCCAACGGTATTGTGTATGACACAGTCTTTCTAGTTTAGTCGGTCGAAAAATTCTACTGATTCGACACTATTCTTTTCTAATTAAGGACATTTTACGCATTGTTAATCTGAGCACAGAGTCAGATGACATCCAACAATGTTCTGTGGTCAAAATATGACCGCCGCTTATTTGTCAATTCATATTTTATTCTTACTTAGTTCTTTATTAGTATATCGATCTTTCATGTCTATTCTTTACACTTATATTTTCAGCTGTTCTTAAAAAACATTCGTTTTTGGCGCGGGAGAATGTTTGGGAAAGTATATACTATTTCTTTTCATATTTTTACTATTAATATTTCTGTTACGGTACTGTAATGTAATCTAATATAATGCTATGTATTATACTGGTTGTCTCATGTATTATGTTATAAGTGCGGAGAATTTGATTTCTCTTTTGTATTCTGTGTCACAAATATGCACACGTGTGTACGGTTTCGTATTACGGTCTCAATTAACTTAAAGTATCGCATTCTAAATCACAATACAATAGGGTGATTTATTGATGTACCCTCTTCTACCCAACGGCCAAAAGATTCTTTTCTGACCTGCAATCTCAAGACACTTCATCTCAAGACAGCGAACGAAACACACCAAGTTTGTTGGCTCTCGTGCCATAGAGCCGCGTCGGCGGGCGTCCCGACGTACCAACGAGATTTCCTTGGCTACGATTCCAATATTTCAAAGGGTAAGTCTATATTCTTTGTACAGACATCAATAATGAGTAAGACCAGTTAATTTTCTAATTTATTGACAGTTATATTTGCTATTTTTCGCTAATTGATTTACAAACAAATTTCATTTCATTTTTTCGTTATTATTATTTATCGATTATCATTTAACCAGCGACCTCATTAAGTTTTATACAAAACACCATGTTCATATTTCTCTATACAACTTCTCGTTGGCATCCTGATACGTACACTGCTTTATTAGCTTGTATGACGGTTCCTTCGAAGATGTTTTAATAATACGAGATTTGCGTAACCAGATAGTTGAATTTCGATACTTGTTCTATTATTTCTTCGTTTAATACAATTTTGCATCGCACTGGCTTCATACCAATAACGAGGGACTTTGTCTTTAGTGGTGATATTTTCAGGTTAAACTTTTCTGCGTTAGCTTCCAAAACGTGGACTATTTGTTGTAGATCATCTTCATTATTTGATAATATTACCGAGACATGTCTACTGATCATGTACCAGTTGTAGAACATTTCAAAGTCAGAATGAAAAAGGTAACAAGTAAGTCGATGAAGAAGTATGATGTTAGAAAACTGAAGGATCCCAATGTTCGACTGAAGGTGAGTGAAAACCTCAATACCAAGGTGCTAAAATGCAGAAATGCAGGAAGTATAGCAACCAACAAAGTCATCATAGCCAGAATGATCGCCAACGTTTGGAACGGACAGGCACCCTAAGAAGAATCTGCGCAACATAGAATCTTTATTCCTTTTTTGCCCATTTTGTACCTTGTTACTGACTTTTTTACTTTTTCTATTAGTTTGTCCATTATCAAGTTGAACAATAACGGGCTCAAGCTATCACCCTGTCTTATACCTGATTAAACGTTGACTTCCTTCGTTAGTTTGGTTCCTATTTTTATTATTTTTTTGTGATCAGAGTCAATGTTCTTTATTACCTTTTTCATAGTGGGTGTTTAAGTCACTCTGTGTAAAACTTCAGTCACATCTTTTAGTCTTATCACACCTACAATCGAAGCCTTTAGTGAGTTTGATAAAGCACACGAATGCAGGTGAAATTAATTTTACTGCTTTCTCTCATATTTGTCTTATTATGAATATGGTATCAACAGTTGATCTGTTACACCGAAACTCTTGTTGCTCTTCGCATATTTGATACTTTTCAATTATTTTCTCAACAAGTATCTTAGTCAATAATTTCAAACTGTTGTCAATCAACGTAATAGTTCGATAGTTAGATGGTTTTGTTCCCTTTTTTGTTAATAGGGCTCGTTAAACTTGATTTACATTTCTTTGGTATGTATTTCATTTCAATGATCTTTTGGTGGTTTGGTGGTATATTATCTAATTAAATCATTTCTTTTTTTTTATTTGAAATATTGACTTTTAACACGAATTAAAAAAAAATACAATGCATTACGACCCTTAGAACCCGAGTTAGTCTTTTTTGTTAAAAAATTCAATGGGACTTTGCTTTAACTTCAAATTTATAAAAGTTGCAATATATCCGGTTTTATAATCAACGAAAATGGATGCTTTTGGGTACCTCGTTGCATCCAATATAATAATAATAATAATAATAATTTATTCAACAATCATACAAAATTTGTTTCAATAATTAAAAATATGTGAATAAATTAACCCGAAGGTCTCCGAGAGGTGTGGGAACACCTGTTTCGGTAAATGTAACATACAATAAATAAAAATACAATATACTATACTAAATTATAAATATAAATAAGATAAAATTTAACCATAAAAAACAAGCAGGTTGAAAATTTAGATACAACAATCAAAGATGTATAATAAAATTAAACTTAGATACTAATAAGTATTTAACGAGATCTGCAAATATACAAATTATGTTCTGGTAAATATGCTAAATAAAATAAACAATACAATGTATACAATACAATAATATATACTGCTTTTTGAATAATAAATAACCAAAATTAAAATTTTAGTAGAAACCCTTGGTATGAATACAGTACTTATGTATTAATCAATTAGTTAACAAGATTTTTGAAAGGACAAAAGTGTAAACACAGATGCTTCAGTAAATATGATAAACACATTAAATAAAACAATAAAAACAGCATGATATATTTTTTTAATTCATCTTTAAAAGTAGCAGATTTAAAATGAAGGTTTTTTTTTTAAAGAAAGTTTAAGCGAATATGGCTTTATAACTTATGCTACTATAATGATATTACAAAAATGTCTTGTCTGTTCCATGAGATATGATCTTAATTTATTTTTAAAAAGAAAGACATTCTTCATTTTTTTAATATCAAGGGGAATATGATTGTATATTTTAGGGGCTAAAAATAAGAAAGATCGTTGACAGAAAGATTTCGTCATTTTTGGAGCCATATAGAGGTGCTTGCCTCTAGTATGATATCCATGTGAAGGTAAGTTGCTTTTAACTTTCATGGTGTGATATTTTACAGATATACAAAGAAAGTATAACTGCTTTAAGTCAAATATTTTGCTCTCCTTATATAGTCTATCTGTAGAACAAGTGTAGGGTTTAGCAATAATGATCCTCAGAAATCTTCTTTGCATGATTTCTAGTGGGAGAATGTGAGTTTTTAAAGCGCTTCCCCAAGCCAGTATACCATAACGGAGATGACTTTCTACTAATCCGTAATATAGTGTGCGAAGGTATATATCCGGTATGTGTTTTTTTAGGTGCTTAAATTTATAGAGGATAAACTGTAACTTTTTAATAACGTATTTATTGTGACAATCCCATTTTAAGTGTGTGTCTATTATAACACCTAAATATTTAACAGTCGTTACTGGTTTGATGCAAAAATTGTGTTTATTATGTGCTATTCGAAGAGGTTCGAATAGATCAATATTCGGGGTATAGTTAGAAATTGGTAAGTAAACAGTCTTTTTAAAATTTATTGTAAGTATTTTATAATCAAACCAGTCTTTTATGAATTGTACATCAGTTTCTGCTTTAATTTTTAAGTCATACCAGTTATCAGCTTCATAAACAATAGCCGTATCATCGGCAAACCCAATTATATGCCCTGTACTTTGCAATGAAAATAAACCATTTATATAAAGATTAAATAAGACAGGTCCTAACACTGTTCCCTGTGGCACTCCATACGTTATACCTCTTTGTCCGCTTGTTGTTTCGGAAACCCTTACTACCTGCTGCCTCTCAGAGAGGTAACTTCTGAATAGTTGAAGACAGTTGCCTCTTATACCAACTTTCTCTAAGGTTTGAAGGAGTTTACTATGACTGACAGTATCAAAAGCTTTGGCCAAATTTAGAAATACACATAAGCAAACTTTATTATTGTTGAGAGCTTCATACACTTTTGATGTTAGATTCAAAACGGCATCTTGTGTGGAAGTATTTAGCTTAAAACCAAATTGGTTAGCAGAAATTAAATTATACTTTTTGATGTTTGCTGTAAGTCTATTATTCAGTAATAATTCAAATATTTTAGACATGTGTGGAATAAGCGATATAGGTCGGTAGTTTAAAGCAAGAGTTTTGTCTTCACTTTTGTATATTGGTATGAATACTGCTGTTTTGAAGGCTTTGGGCCATATTCCTTCTTCCATACATATATTGAAAATGTGAACCAATGGTTCGAGTATGTATGGTGAAATTGTTTTCAAACATTCTGAATTAATATCGTCAATGCCAGTTGCTTTTTTACTTTTCAGTTGATTTATTATTGTTTTCATTTCAAATGTATTTGTAGGTAGTAAAACCATTGAGTTTGTCAAGGAGGTATTATCATACACCTGGCGAGAGTTGCTAATGATTTGTTCAGCCAATATTTTGCCCATCTCCGAAAACGTCTTATTAAATTCATTTGCAATATCGGAGGGATGAGTCAATATATTTCCCATTTGGTTTTTAAGACTGTCGATAGTCATTTTTCCTTTTTTTGTACCACTAAGATCTTGCACTACACTCCACAATTGTTTATTGCTATTTGAATTCTCTAAAATCTTATTTTTATAATACCGTTTTGTTTTGTTCATAAGTGAATGCAGCTTATTTCTATATGCTTTATATTTTAGCAGTAAATCATGGTCATTCGGATGAAGCTTTGTTAGTCGATACAGTCTATCTTTTTCACTAGTGGATTTTACCAAAGCTTTTGTAATCCATGGTGTAATTTTTGTGTTTTTTCTTTTTCTTTTTTCATAATAAGTACATTTGTTGATATTTTGCTGGATAACTGTTATTAATTGATCTGTTGCTAAATCCGGGCTACTATTTTTTAGGATAAAGTCCCACGATTGTTTAGAGATAATATCTATTAGCCTTTTGTAGTTGATTCGTTTAGCATAATGGTCATTTGTCTTTTTAGTTGTTTTTTTGCTAAAAGCTATTTGTAATGCTATTGCACAGTGATCTGTTATGTCAGTTTCTATTACTATAGTTGGTTCGCAATTTGTCGATAGCTCACTACCAGTTTAACCCTAATTAGAGAACTGAAATACAGAGAGGATAGGTAATACGATATAATAGTAAAAACCAACCTGAAACTGACGGTTTAAGATGTTTTCGACTAACCCACCTCGTATCTGAAGGAATACAATACCTTATAATCCTATTACGAGGGTATTTGAATAGGTTTATATATATTTAGAATATATTTTGAATGGTTATAGATGACCGACCAGTGTCGTAGAGTATATGATTGAAACATTTATTTGAACTAAATAAATATATATTTTTTAAATTGTACTTATGTAAATTGTATTTTTTAACTACTAAATATTTTTAAAAAATTTAAACTCAGAATGAAAGATTATATTATTACTGAGGGCAGAAAGTCCCTGAAAACTTCTACAATGTTTATTTTAGTATGTTATGTAACAGGGGTGAAAATAAAAGAGAAAATATAGTATAATTTTTAATTGAAAATATTGCATGCAAAAGAAACTTTTTATTTAATCTAATAAATATTTCATTCTGCCTTTAAAACACATTAGACATTTTGACAGGCGACATTTTGCGCCTTTCCCCTTTAATACCTTACGATTACAACTACTATTACTTACCTGATATAATTACGATTAAAAAACTATTCAAATTCAAAATAAATAGGATCAACTTCGGAATCCGAGTCGTCTTGAGGGTTAATAAGTAGCGGTTGTGTCTCTACGGTCGCATCAATTATGTTATCAAGATCCCACATTTTTTGTTCTTCTATTACATGTCATCTTTCCAGTTTTGTTATGTAATTAGTTGTAAAGACTCGTATAACAATTCACGTACAGCTTGTATTTTATATGACCTATTTTTGCTAGCCACATAACTTTTAATTTGTGTCCAAATAAGTTCAATTGGATTTATTTCGCAGTGGCAGGGTGGAAGTCAAAGGACTGTGATGTTTCGCCTTTCCGCCATTTTGTCAACTACGTATTTCTTGAACTTAAATTTGTGTTGCCGGGCAATTTTCAAAAGTCCATTCCGCAGCCCGTCAAGAATATCCTGTTCCTTCCACGCAGTCGTTGGAAGTCTTTCTACTAGTCGTGAATGATAAGGTGCATTATCTAATACTATAATTGAATTTGGTGGTATGTGTTCAATCATCTGCTCAAAATACTCTTCGAAAACATCAGCTGTCATCTCCTCGTGATAGTCTTTTGTGCTTCTGGACTGAAATTCCAACAAACCATGCTTAACAAATTTCTCCCACCGGAAATTTAATTCTTTTAAAACTTTCCACAATTTAGTGCGTCCGATATAAGGCAAATCCGGGTCGTCTCTGACTTCTTGTAAAATTTTGTTTAGGTTTGGTATTTCTTTTTTGAAAAAAATTCCATAAATTTTCCTTCGAATACCATTTTTGGCAAATTCATCAATTTCAATAAGCTTTTTCCCTCTTTTTAAGTGTTCGTTTGTGTTTGGATTAGCTATACCGTATTTTTTTCTTTCTGATAGGAACCTATATATAGTTGACTCTCCTACGCCAGTCATGTTGGCACAACTTTAGACTATGTTGCGAACAGTATTTGTGGGATTCTGAGAAACCAGAGCATCGTGAACATTCAGGACAATAGTCTTCTCTCTTGGTGAATAGACAGACTTAATGACTGTACGCAACAGTACCGGTGTAAAACTTGATGATGTTGATGATAAAGCTATCAAAAACAATCCAACCAAACGAGCACGAGCGAAATGGAATAAAAAATCACTCACGCACTGCATATAAGTCGCAAAAGAAATATTCGAGACGCTAATTACTGCCGTAGAAACACCGGAAACACCGACGAGCCGTAAATTACATGCGATCAAAAACGTACTAAACAAAAAAATTGTTTTCGTTTGTAATAACTTCGCCCTTTCAAGTTAAGTTTCGAATATAAACTGAACAGACGTGGCACGTGGCCAAAGCCGGCATCTTTATACCCATTATATTATTAAAAATCTGGGGAATTCCATCCTAATTATCTTGCAACGAATTGCAAAACGCGAAGATTAGTATTGAAATATCCAAAGAGATAAGGTATTCTTATTTACAAAATTGTTAATGGTTAAATTCTTATTTTTATTAATATAATATCATAACCAACATTAGCCGTGAAAGTTTTAATTGTTTTTTTGCTAAATATATTAGTATTAAAATATTATTAATATTTTATATAACAGTATTAAAATATTATATTATTATTTAATAAATAAACACCTTAGGAACGCCTATGATTTACGACCGTTTTATGAGTTTGAGGCACATTTCGTGCTCTCAACAATTTGTGAACGGAGAATAGAGGAATAATATTCTCCAAACTATTGGTTTTTGATTTTACAAATATATGATCTAAACAAGCTGTTATTCGAGTTGGGTTATTTATAATGGATGTAAATCCGCACTCACTCAGGGTACTTGTATATTCCGTGGTATCATCATTTAAATTCAATAGGTCAATGTTAATATCTCCAACAAAGAGACAGTAACTTTCAGAGTTTGTAGCATTGTTGTGTAAAAAATGTTGCAAATATTGCAAATACTCGAATTATAGTTTTCCTTAGAGGGTGATCGATAAAACGCAAGAACCATAATTGTATAGCTATTATCAACAGTTAATTTAATTTTTAAAATATTGGTTGGTCCTAATTTTACGATATCGTACGTGAAAAGATATTTGCACCGTATGAATGTCACAACTCCGTCATTTTGATTTAATTCTCCCTTATTATATATTACGTTATAGCCTGGTATGTTAAACAAATTAATATCATTAATTTTCCATGTTTCAGTTAAAATAATTACATCAAAACTTGTAGTAATATCAGTTAAATGTAGCTTAAGTTCATCTAAGTTTTTGGATATGCTTCTAATATTATTATGAAGTAAAGTTGTTGTTAAATTGGTTTACCCGTAAGATATCATCACATTCACTAAAGTTTTTTACAGTGTATGTATCGACAGTGGGCAAATCAAAATCTCTTACGTAAAAATGGAATTATATTATTTGTGAACTTTTGACTCTTATTATTATTATTAGTAGAACAATTAATGAAATTATAGGTAACTTAAATATTTATATATTATAACTATAAATAATATCTTTTAACAATAAATTTTACAAAAAAAATTTATTTTTATTTGAAAATCAAATCTTTACGTGTTTATTTTTCTTGAGCTATGTTTATTATTTTTACAATTACTTTTCTTGACTCAAGAACAATAAAAATATGATTAAAACTTAATTGTTATAAACTTTATATAATTACAAATAAAAAAAGTAAATTGTAATATGTACAGAATATTAAATATAGATATTTATTCCCAATAGTCTTAATAATTTCGAGTAAAATTTTAAAAGGTAAACTGTTAGAGTGAGGATCTCTTAAAAACCAGCATCTACTTGAGTCAAATTATTCGAGGGAAAAGCTGCTTGTGCCTAAAAATTTAGGCAGTTACACACTTTCTATATTTCTATCAAGCAATTATTACTGTTCTTCTCGTTTAAAAAATAATTTATTTTATTTTATGCCACGATTTTAATAAGACTATGTGGTACCATAGTCGTTATTAAAAGAAGTTACCTACTTCTGTAAAACTGGGTGTAAAAGAATGACTTGCAGTTGCAAAAAACTCGGATTGTACTGTTTTAAATTTTGTGTTAAATGTGCTGGTGAAAATTGCAAGACATAAGAATTAATAACAATTTACAATTAGAAATAGATACTATTAACAATGATAACGAATATGCAGAAAATAATTGTGACAATCATTTTTAGCCATTGTGTCAACATGATCTTCACGTGTAATATTAGAGTTATCCGAAGTTAACGATCATCATTGCGAAGGCTTCTCGATTTTCTGCCACATGGAGTAATTATCCTGCATTTGATATCGAGTTCATTCACGAATGTTTTTTATTCAAAAAACCTGTTTTTTCCTACACCTCTACGGTCTTCTATTTTGCCTCTAATGATCAGTTGTAATATCTTATATCGATTTTCCCTCACTATAAGTATGTCCCAGGTAAGACACTTTTGGTTGTCACAGTCTTTAGCAATTCTCGATCTTTGTTGACCATTTTGTTTGACTTAGTACTTCCTTGTTAGTTTTTCTTGCTGCCCAAGGTATATTTAGCATACGTCTGTGAATCCACCTTTCCACTGTCAATTCTTTGTCTTATTTCTAAATTGAGATGATTAATACAAAGAAATGTCTTCATTTTCATAAAAGTAGTTTTAGTAATTGCTATTCTTTGTTTTATTTCTATATCTGGATCTAGCTGGTCCGTTATGACAGTTTCCAAATATGTAATTTTGTGAACTTTTTTAACTTGAACTCCATTTAAGTATGTGGATGTGGGTTACGACTAAACTCTAACTTTGGTTTTGTTTGAGTTTATTTTAATGCCCGTTTCCTCTCCTACTTCGTGAAGACAATCAAGCAGAATTTGGAGACCTTCGATATTTTCTGATAGAATTACTGTATCGTCCGCGTATCTAACTACATTTAGTAGTTTCCCGTTGATTTTGATTCCATATGGCTGTCTCTCAAGTGCCTTTTTAAATAGCTGGTCCGAGCAAACATTAAACATTGTTGGGGACAAAATGCAACCTTATCTAACTCTTCTTTGTATGGAGATTTCGTCAGTGTAATTGTCTCCAATTTTTGACAGCAGTTTGATTCCAATACAGATTTTTAATGAGACGAATATCTTTGTCATTTAGATGCTGTAATTTATCGAATGCCTTTTCAAAGTCATCGAAGCATGCAACTACATCTTTTCTTTGATTACAGCATTTTTGTAATAGGATATTTAGCGCAAAATGTGCCTCTCTAGCCCCATAGCATTTCTAAAACCAAATTGGGCATCTTTGAGACCTTCTTCTGGACATTTTTCTAGTATTGTTGTTTTAGGTATTGTAACAAAGATGCACTTGAGTCAGTCTGCGGAAATCACTCCAGTGATATTACATTAAAAAGTTTTTTTTACTCTACCAACATAATACACTGGCAAAAAAAGCAGGTTTAAATTAATAATATACCATACAAAATTATTTTGTATAAAATATATCAGGGTGTTCCTTTAGGAGAGTAACCATACCTTAACTGTAAAAAGGTTGCACATAGCTGATCTCAAACAGTACATGCTTAACTGGTCTTACTTCATCCATAACAAAGATACTGGCTGTTTTATCTATTTTTCTAACTTGTTTTGTTCATAACTTTTTAACCACACCGTATACTTTATATTTGGCACGCCAATACACAAGGTAGGAAACAGGTGTGTTAAGGTATGTGTCCGGATTAAAAAATATTGGAAAAATTTTCCGACCCAAAAATAACGCCCTGTACATTCGATGTTTTTAAAATGGATTCTGCATTTGAAAAGAGAATAGAAAACTAAATTTAGCGGTATATTTTAAATTTTCGGTAAATATTCGGTAATGTTTTTTCTGATAAAATTTTGAATTTAAATCTTGAAATTATGTGAATTGCGAGAACTGGAAGTAGAAAAAAAATTTAATGTGAATTTTAATTCCATTCCATTCCATTATTTAATCTAAATTGGTAAAATGTTAACATTTCAGTGTTTTTTATGATGTGCTACAAATAATTCGTAACAAAAATTTATATTTAATTAATGAATAAAATAATCCACAAAGTCCATAAAAAATAAATAACTTTAATTAACGAATAATGTTCTGAAGCTATTTTCTTGTGGCATTTTAAATTAATTACTATTTAAATGGGAATAAGCCACAATTAAAGGTTAAAATTCGTTTATTGACGTTTCAATTTCCACTTCAGAAATCGTTCTCAAAATACAAACATTAGTAAATTAAACAAATTTTATTTTTTGTTACTTGGTGAAAAATTCTTCTAATAATTTAATTTTATCTGACTCATCTATATTGACAATTCAGACATACCTTATACATTTTAAAGTAGACGACTTTAAAATGATATTGCCAATATTGTTGAGTTGCGTTCCTGGGACGACTTTACTTATAAGATAGTTCATTCGATTACATGAAATCAACTTTAACTTGAGAATATCCGTCAGAAAAGATCATAACATGTAATTCGTCTTTAAAAAGACAAATACATGCCATGATGACAGTAAAATTCTCCTGTTAGTGATTCCATAGTAAATTATGAGGGAAAAACCAGGAAAAAAACCTCATAATACTATCCCGACATGGTAAGTATTTGATCGTGCATTTAGTTTACCTTCAATAAACACCACACAGTTTATTTTTATTTTTAGTTTTTATTTTGACCTCCACAAAAGTCGCAGAATATAAGTAAATCCCTTACACTGGAGTCTAACTGTACAAAATTTAAAATTATGCAAAAACGAAATAACTTCCTTTGATCCCTTAGCTGCGATATTTTCGGGGAAACAATAAAAGTAGGAATCGCCAGTACACAGCACGTGAATATTAAAAGAATATAAAGTAAGTTGTCTTCTATAATACACGCCGTTGGTTGTAATGTTTAGTATAGGAAGGTTTTTTTGGAAATTCAGCGCTATTGATTCGAACTCTTTACTCTTCATACTTCTTTTTCTTGCTTCTTTTTTACGATCATAGAACACTTCGGCCTTTCGAAAATGCAATTCATGTTCTATTTTCTTATATATTAACTCTTATATATATATATATATATATATATATATATATATATATATATATATATATATATATATATATATATATTTCTATATATTAACCGTTTTTAAATTCTTACAAATATTTTATTATATCCACAGAAGTGAAAAACAAATGTGAAGTTCAACCTACATTTTCTAAAACCATTGTATTTTTGTTCGAAAACTATATTACTTTGATCCATTCTGGAGAGCCAAAAAGCGAAAAATACCCACACATGCTGATATTGTACCTTGTATAATGCGATATCCTTATAGGATTACTTCCCGAAGCTCGAATATTTTTAAGGAAATGAATAAATAATAAGAAACAGATGATTTAGCAACAGGGACGATTCACGACTTCCAACAGTTTTTTATCGATTTTAGTTAAAGAACTATGGAAAAGAAATCAGGATATTATACTTGAATATTGTTATTTGTCAATATTATTATAAAATAACGCTTTACTGATTGATTTACAACAAAATGTTATCAAAAAAAACAAAAAAATCAATAAACAAGATCAAATAAAACAAAGATTGTGAAAGGAGAGGGAAAAAAAAAGGAAGTTAACGATAAAAAAAACCAGACGATTTTTACAGCTTAAAACCGCGAGAGTTATATGTATAGATTCAACCAAAAACGTAATGACGGAATGGCAAAGCAAAAAAACGAAGATAATAAATTAATCAGGGCATGCCTTTTCGAGAGTCGTTAAGGGACAATTCCCATTTACACTTTTTCTTTTTTTAAGCTTTATGTTTTTTATTAGCCTTCTTTACTCTATGATTTTTGCTGCTTAATTTCTCAATTTCTCTTCTTTTTTTATTGTTTCTTCTTCCTTTTTACAGTTTTTTTCGTTTGCCACTGCGAAAAGATGAAAACAATATGTTATTATTAATCGATCTACAGTTGTTCTGACTTCTACTTTTTCTATTCGGTCCTATTTGGTTACTCCTCTCATTTTTCGTTAATTTCTTAATTAATTTCGTTAATTCCTTTTAATTAATCCTTCTTATAATACATATGTTAAAAAGTTGAGTTCTATTTGCATTAAATCTTGATTTTATTGAATCTATTTGCGTATTAAAACTACTAAACAGATCGTAAATTTTTGTTCTCGTCTTACAGTTTCATTTAATGTATGTTATTAGGTAACAAAGCACCAAGCCTACCAATACTGAATCGGTATGTAACTTTGTGCATTCGATTCGGAAAAGTGTCAGGATAATTTGTAAACAAAATCATGGTGGTAAAAAGGAAAATTGTATTTTGTGCATAAGGAAAATGCATTTCTAAAGTGCATAGAAAATTAAACATTTCGTAAAAAACTCGAAAAATACTGACAGGAATGAGTTCAGTTTTATTACTCGGGGGGTTTTCGAGATCGTTGAACACGAATATGATAGCGACGATGGTCATTGGGCTACCTGGTACCCAGGGTATACCTCATCTCCTGAAGTTTTATGTTATTTTTATTCGAAATCAGTCGACAGTCATTACTCGGTGGTTTTTGAGGGCGCTGAACACGAATATGGTAACGACGATAGCTACCGAGCTACCTGGTACCTATGGCGAACTATAATTCCTAGAGTTTTATACTATTTTCATTCAAAATCAGTCTCATTCAAAAGTAATTACTAGGAAGCTTTAGAGGTCGCTAAATACAAATATTATGACGTCGATTGTCTTAGAGCTACCTGGTGATTATAAAAGTGCTTTAGTACTTGTTACTCTAGCACGCTAGTTTTTTTAACTTTTTTGTTACGTTATTTACCATTTTCACTTATATATATATATATATATATATATATATATATATATATATATATATATATTATGATCTGCTTAAATCAATTTCTCAGGGTTACTTTACTTCTAATTCGTGGCTTCTAGTATTTCTTTTTTGCTTGCTTTCTTCAGGATCGACAAGGAGAATAAGGAGAATATTAATTTGAAATTCTTTTCTGATACAAAACCAAAACGTTTTGTTTATTTATTCTGAATTTCTATGATATTTTATTTAAAAGCCTGCATATAATTATTTTTTAGATTTTAAATAGTATTTAGTAACTTTCTAATTAACTCGAAATGTTTTTCTACATAAATTGATCTTAGAAACTAAATCACTATAAAAGTCCACGCTTCTGCGAAACAACTTCTTAATTCTGAATCATTATATTTACAAATTTTTAACCTATACAAGGTCTTGAAAATTTCTGTTTAGTTACCGTGTTAACATTTTTTATCATGAATAGGTAAAAACTGTCTAGATAGTCTGCTAATTCAACTAAATCGGTAAATAATGCGGATTGTTATCAATCAGTTGTTGGTGTGTTGACATTTTACATTAAAATAATAAATTCCTAATTAAAAGCTAATTTCTTGCAGAAATAAAAATAAAATATTTAACTGAGACCCACCGAATTGAGATTTTAATGATGATCGGTTACGGAAAGAATTGTAGAAATCAAGTTGAAGTAGCAAACTTATTTAATCAGAGGTATCCTCAGTTGTCTAATATTGCACAAGGTACTGTGTCTAAAATTTATGCACAATTCAGAGAACTTGGTCAAACCAATAAAAAGAAAACCGAACTTCATTGAAGATGAGGTGAAATTGAATATTTTGTTAAATGTCGTAGAGAATTCAACATCAAGTTCACGTCAAATTGCACGTCAAAATAATGTGAGTCACACAACTGTCCTAAGGTGTCTCCATGGAGAAAAACTTCATCCATATAAATTGAGTTTTGTGCAGGAGCTAGACGATCCAGATCGTAGAATGGATTTCTGCGAAAGAATGATAGATAAAATTAACACAAATGAAATAGCTCTTGGCACAATTCTTTTTCTGATGAATCAACATTTATATTGAACGAAGAGGTAAACCGACAAAACTGTAGATATTGGTCAGCGGAGAATCCTCATTGGATGCGTACGACACACTCAGTATCCTCAAAAGTTAAACGAAGGGGTACTATTGAGTGGCCAGCTAGGTCGCCAGATCTTACGCCTCTGGATTTTTTTCTGTGGGGTTATATCAAGAACAAAGTATATGCAACACAACCAACTAGCATTGAAGACCTTAAAGAAAGGATAACTACACTATTTCACCTCAAACTTTAAACAAAGTTCGGAACGAGTTTTATAGGAGACTGTGTTATTACCAACAACAAGGTAGAGAACATTTTGAGCATTTATTTTAAAGTAATCCAATTAATTACCTCGGTTATTCTATTAATTAATTGTCTTGGAGAAAATTTATAATAGACCCTACATGATATAGTTCGTTGAGATTAGGTTGTTAAGGAGCTTTTAATAACATAAAAATATACAGGGTGTTTAATTTAAAATACAGATTATGAACTATGCCAGACTTGCGTGGATCAACCTGTACATTCAAATTTATGTTTAAAAAGCACATTTAAATTTAAAAGTTAAGGTATCTCAACGTTTTTTATTATTTTCTAAAATAAGGACACAAACAATTTTATTTCATAAGTGGTTTTCACACTGTATATATATATATATATATATATACATAAATATATATATATACATATATATATATATATATATTAAGATGATTGGTGTTTAAAGAAAATAATTTATAAGTTACATACTAGATAATATTAGATATAACAAGTATTTGGTTATTTTAAGAAGTTATATACTAGAGAATTTAATAAAAATTATTTATGTGAGGGCATTTTTAAGAAATTAGCATATAATAATTGTAAAAAGTTGTATTTTAATAATTATAATATTGTAGATATATTTAAGTGAGCCATGTGACTAGGCAACCAACTATACAGTAAGTGACAGATAGAAATTAATAATTAGGAATATAAAGTGGGGTTATAATAATGTTAGTTTAAAATGTTTAATTTATATATAGTTACTGATTTAAGTGTATATTCTGATCTGAAAAGCCTAAATGTCAACAAAATTATCAATAGAAAAGTAAGGAATTCTCTAGATCACCGGAGATGGCCTTGTTTGCGAAATGGTTTGTTCCAGAAAATTCAGACATGTATTTAATAGAACAAATGGAACATTATTTCTTGCTAGATGATTCTGGAACATGAAAAAAGATATAAATACCCGGTGATTTGGATTCAAGATGTCCATTCAGTTAGTCAATCAGTTACGAGTTACAGTTACTATGATGGCCAGTTTTAGTATGAAAATTAGTTAGAGGCAGTCAATCAGTTACAATTGTTCAATATAGTGAGTTAAATCAAGATTAAGGAACAGTATAAAGAAAATATTATTGAAGATTAAAAATTATGTTATGTATAAATGATGATAATGGAAGAAGTATTAATTGAATATTAAAATTAAATAATATTTTTGGTGATTGGATATTGATATATTGAAAAGAAGAATAAAAATAAATGCTGTTTGCTGGTTTGCTTGGTGGTTTATAAATGCTGTGAAGAAAAATATCTTGAATTGGTGGAAGCTGATAATTGGAAAAAGTAATTTCACAAAAACAAGGATAACCGAAGCTGAGAAGAAGACATTTGAGTGGTAATTATAATCTATATAGTGGAAAACAGTTCATTTAGGCATTCAGTGACAGAAAGGTACAAAATTTTGTTAATATAATTTAGTTAGTGTCATAACAATTTCAATTTTGAAGATAGTTTGTTTAAATTTTACATTGTCTATAAAATTTAATTAGTTTCATAAGAATTTCAATTTAAAGATAGTTTATTTTAAATTTACATTGGCTAGGTTAGATATTATATGTGTTTCATAATAGATATAATAAAGATAATTTAAAAAAGTACTTACAAACTAATTCTTTGAGAACCGCGATAAAAACCCTATATTATTAAAAAAACACTCATTGCTCATCATTCACAAACAATACATCATAACAATATATATATATATATATATATATATATATATATATATATATATATATATATATATTTATATATATATACATATATATATATATATATACATATATATATATATATATATATTTATATATATATACATATATATATACATATATATATATATATATATATATATATATATATATATATATATATATACTGCTAACATGACAATTTAAATAATTTATGTTGCTTACTTTAAATTAAGACGATTGGTTTAGTATTGGTATTTCCTATATTGTAACCCAGCCACTTGTGGGATATTTCATTATCTAAGTTAAAGCCATTACTGTCAAAGATTTGATAGTTGAACTTTAATTATTTATATGTATTGCTTTAACAGTTTTCTCTACCAGTTTGTATTTTATAGTAAGTTATGGCAAATGTAGGATTTGATTATGATAATTTTTAAATCTTAATATTATTTATGGCGAGTGTAATAGAATTGTTGAACGTACTTGCCGTGTTTTTCCAGAAAGATATACAAATTGACCAAATGCAACTAGTGATATTGTAAGATGATTGATCAAAAACTGCTGTCAGTTTGGTCAATTTAAGACAAAAATTAATAAAAATAAACCACCAGTGCACAATGAAATAAACGAAATTAATGTTTTGGGTTATTTTACGATCTCTCCGAATGCTTTGATTAGAGATTGTGAGAGAAATCTTAATTTGTCGACGAGAACAATTCATCGCATTTTAATATCATTTGGTGATAAAACACAAATAGAGACTCTTACAATTGGTGTAACACTTACAATTATGTGATCTTCCTTGAAGGGTACAATTATGTAAATGGTTTTTAATAAATAGCCAAGAGGATGAAAACTTCATTAAAAAAGTTATACGGTCTAATAAAGCAGAGTTTGGCAAAATTGGATTATTAAATCGACGTAATTCTCATGGTTGGTCTAATGAAAATCCACATGTTAGTAGAGAACGTTATTTCCAAGATAGTTAGAGTTTTAATGTTTTTTATGCAAAAAACGATGGTAAAATTTTAGTATTTAGCACGATAAAAATTTAAATGGTGAAAAATATTGCCACCTTTTAGAAGCAGCCCTATAATCGGCGTTACATACTTTAAAAAATGTAGGGGCGGCTTCGGCTTGGTATCAGCAAGATGGAGCACCTCCTCATAACTTTGGGCCCGTTGCTCAACATCTTTACAACATGTTTGATGATAAATTGATTGCCAATCAGGATCCACTTCGTTGGCCACCTCGTACTCCTGACTAGGCTTCCTTCTTCTTCCTATGCCGTCCCCATTAACGGAAGTTGGCGACCACATTTTTAAAAGCTTTTCTGTCTTTTGCAACCTGGAATAATTCGTCTACAGTCATGTTTGTCCAGTCTCGAATATTTCGCAGCCATGAGTTCCTCTTTCTACCTATTCCCTTTTTGCCATCGACTCTACCCTGCATAATGACCTGCAGAAGACTATATTTATTATTTCTCAGTATGTGTCCAAGGTATGCAGTCTTGCGTAGTTTTATCGTTCTCAACAATTTTTTGTCTCCCTTAGATTTTTGCATTTGAAGTTACATTGAAAATCAGGTATTTTCCAAATCTGTTACGACGAAGAAGGATATGATGCAGAGAGTCTTACTTCCTTTTAATTGTCTAATACGCGACCATATTTCCAGACTTACAAGATATAACTTAATGAAAAGGATTCATAAATTTTTAGAAGTAGATGTTTTAAATTTTAAACAATTATTATAAAGATTTATTTGTATAATATTACATTTAGTTATTTTCTTTTTTTAGTTTTATAATTAAATTAGTACAAAATCCCCAGTTAACGTTTTTAATGATAAACACAATTAATAATCCTTTCATGCTGTTGATTACTTTTCAGAATTAATAACCTATAAAAAAATAATAAAATATCACCTTAAATAATGGAGATCATAGCCTAACCTTAACTAATGTTGAAATAATTAAGTGTTGTTATGTTCCAACTTGGATAATGAAATATCTCCAGTGGATTTATGAAATTTATGAAATACCAATGAGTTAAACACACGGAGTTAACTGTCAAGCGGTGCTAAAGCCACAAAAAAAAAAAAAAAAAAAAAACTGTCAAGCGCTTGTTGTTTATTGGTTACAATCTCACGTCACTAGCCTCGTTAGAGATATCGTTATTCAATATGGACTAGGATTTTATTAAAATCTTAAAAAAAGTCGAGATATCTCGACAATAGTTCATTTTGGTATGGGCCATTATACAATTTTATCTAAAATTTCATGTATGAATTGAAAATAAAATAAAAAAATATTAGGTTCTATTTAAAATAACAAAGTCAACGTCTACTTCCGGTATAACCGAAAGTACCACATTTAGGTCAATATTATATTTCAATTCAGCGTCATCTAGAATTACGCTTCTATATGCAACGTATAACATATTTTCCATAGTACTATGTCACCGTATGGCACCATATCCAGAACGGATAGTAGGAAAATACCAAGCTGGCTTCAGAGGTGGTAAATCCATAATTCATCAAATTGCAGCCCTGTAACAAATTTTGAAAAAACATTGAAATATGGCATTGATACTCATCACATATTTATAGACTACAAAGCAGCCTACGACTCTGTGAATAGAAGAGAAATGTTCAAAGCAATAAAAGAGCTAGAAATACCAAATCAGTTGGTAAATTTAACAAAACTAACTCTTGAAAAAGTTGAATGTAGAGTACGAATTCAGGGTGAACTGACTGAACCTTTTAAAACAAATAATGGGCTTCGCCAGGTAGACCCTCTCTCCTGTATACTGTTCAATCTGGCTCTGGAAAAAGTAATACGTATGTCACAAATTACAACCATTGGTTCAATATATAATAAATCAGTGCAAATCCTGGCCTATGCTGATGATATCAATATTGTTGGGAGAACGGAAAACGCTGTACAAGAGGCGTATGTAGCATTAAAAGAATAGGCCACAAAAATAGGTTTAATAATAAACACCAACAAAACGAAGTATATGAAAATAAACACGCAACCACAAATCCTACGACCACTTGTTATGGAAAATGACACCATCGAAGCAGTGAACGAATTTGTATACCTGGGAGCGCTCCTTAACACTGAAAATAATACTACCGCAGAGATAAACCACAGAATTTGCACGTCCAACAGATGTTATTTTGGGCCCAATCTCCTCCTTAAATCCACAATTATATTAGGAAATACAAAAATAAAACTTTACAAAACAATAATACGCCCAGTCCTAACATATGGTTCAGAGACCTGGACTCTAACAAAAAATAATGAAAACATGTTTGGATGTTTCGAAAGAAAAGTACTAAGGCGAATCTATGGAGCAGTCAATGACAATGGTTCGAACTTTATAGAACATACCATAAACCTGATATCGTAAAACATATTAAGATAGGACGTCTGAGGGGGATAGGACATGTAATGCGGATGGAACAAAATGACCCAGCTAGAAAAACGCTCCTAGTTAGACCCATTGGCCAGAGAAGAAGAGGAAGACCCAGAACGAGGTTCCTTGATAACATCGATGAAGACATGAGAAATATGGGAATACGTGCTTGGCGGAGAAAGGCGATGGATAGGGACGACTGGAGAGAAATTCTTGAGGAGGTTAGGACCCACGCAGGGTTGTAAAGCCAGAATGATGATGATGACAATGTACAAGTCATACATCCTTTTTCCAATTTATTTTTTGTTTGAGAATTCTATTGATTATGTAGGTAATATCTATAATAACAGAAAGAAAACTGTTCGGAAAAATACTGGCTGATTGTATGGATTGAGATTGAACTAGAGATAGATGGCTGTGAATGCTCCTATATCATGGTTTTTGTAACCATTTTGGATAAGGGGGTGTTTTAAAGAAAAAAGCTCTGCGGATCTATTTAAATAATCTCAAATGTATACTGATCTGGATATAAGAGTATTAATCACTAACGTAATGTGTGAAGGTAAGTGATGCAACTTCGCATGCAGGTAGCGGTAGGTATATCTGAGTTTTTGGTAGACAATGTAATGGAAACCTTGGAATTGGTTTTTCTTTATAGAAATGTCAAGGAGCAGTATTAATGAATCAGTGTCCATATGTATGTGTGTGTGTGAGAGACATAACGATTATGGATTGAAAGCAGGTCCGTTAGCCACAGTTTTTTATTTGTTATTTTTTAGCATAATATATTAGTTTTGTTTTTTATATCTATCACTGTTTCATTTAAATACTAATATTTATGTGTTTCAACTAGTCGATAAGTAATTTAATTATTTTCATATCATAGAAACTTCATATCAAGTAAATACTCTATACTAATTTGGAAAACATACTTGTTCTTGTTGTAGACTGTAATATAATTGGTCTATATTTCTCTCGCTAACTTTGCATTCCAGGAAAATATGATTCAAATCTCTAATACAAACATTATCACAAAAGCAAACTAGTGAATTCACTATTAGTAATTTATGCAGATGTACCGCATATTTTCCGTGTCGAGTTTTTAATCTCACAATAGTAGAAATATCTCGTTTTGATAGGTTATATTTAAATATATATTCAGGTGGCAAAGGGAGTTGTAGATGAAAAGACAAATATAAACTGTTGACATGTTTGAAATATTATTTCATTGTTTTTCCCATATTTTATAAATTCTACCTTTAACGTCATTTATTGCATCACTCGATAAAATTTGAGCTAGGATCTAACCCCTTGTTATTTCATCTTTGGCCAACCAGTCCACTTTCTTATTACTTATTCTACCGACATATAAATACCACTTTAACTTTAGACAAATTATTTTTTTATTACATAAAATTGTAGATTTCTATGAACTTAAATCTGTGTTTTCAATTGCATTGCATATTGCAGATCTGGAGTCTGTTATTATTACAGAATTTTTAATATGTTTTTCGTGAATCCCTTCTAGAGCTTTTTGGATGGCTATAAGTACAGCTAAAGAGATGCTACTAATACTAGACAATTTGTAATTATTGTATTGGTGGATATTTTGCACATACATAGCACCTTCTACTCCTGTTTGATTTTTAGAACCGTCTGTGTAAATTACTGTGTAAAGCACAAAGTCGTTCAGTATAGATTTTAATAAAATAATGTTTAATTTATTTAATTTTGTATATTTAGTTATTACAATTCTTGTTTTTTTTATCAAATTTTTGTAAGAAAATTTAGAAATTAGTAGTAATTTATTTTTGTGTAATTCTGTATATCTGGTTTCAAGAAATCCGTTTATTAATGGGGGTTAATTTTTTATTCTCCAACATTTATTAGTTAAATTTTTGTTGTTTAATAATGCTAGATTTGTTAAAAGGTCTGACTCAGTGTTTCTCATCTTTAAACAGTCATAATTCATAACTCTAATTGGATTTTATTACACTCAGCTAGCATAACGTTTGTTGGAGTTGATACAATTGCACTTAAACATATTTTTAGGTACAATTGTATCAACTCCAACAAACGTTATGCTAGTATATTTTTGGATATATATTTTTTAGCTTCTGGATTGTCTGCCATCTAATATTTTTAAATTCATATTACTTGAGGAGATAAAGAAGACCTTAAAAATTATAGAAATATAAATCTACTGAACACCGTACTTAAGCTTACCACAAAAGTCCTAACCAACAAAATTAATAAACTAACAATTTTATCAGACGAACAACAAGGATTCAGATCCGGAAGATCCTGGGTAGTAAGAGTATAAAAAAGGCCATCGAGTACAATAAATCAGCATATCTATGTTTTATAGACTTGACTAAGGTTTTCGATCGGATCCAAGTCGAAGACGTCTTATACCTACTGTATAAAAGAAACATACCAATCAATATTATACAAACCATCGTAAACATCTACTTCCAGAATCGAATACGGGCAAAGATAAATGGAAAACTAATACAGTGTATATCAGTACAAAGCGGAGTCAGATAGGGTAACTCGTTAAGCCCACTTCTCTTTAATAAAATAATGGACGAAATAATACAAGCAGTACTTAAAGATCATGGTTACAAAACGGGGAATAAATAAATCAAAATATTATGTTATGCAGACGACGCGGCATTAATCGCCGAGACAAAAGACAGGCTCTAAAGATCACATCATCAACACATCTTCAATACAACAGCCAATAAATACAATATGATAATATCAGCAGAAAAAACCAAATGTATGACATCTATATACTTACTACGATGTAAAATCGAAATTGATGGGAAAATAATAAAGCAGAAAGTAAGGGTTAAATATCTGGGAATATATATATATATATATATATATATATATATATATATATATATATATATATATATATATATATATACCTAGTTACGGAGATGTAGAAGAAGAAGTACGATAACAAAGCTTAAAAGCAAGTAAAGCGGCTGGATCTCTTAATGACACAATCTGAAAAAACAAACACCTAAGATATATATCTTAACACCTAAATATCAGGGAAAAGTCTGTTGGATAGGAAGAGAAGCGAAAACATAAGAAGGGCATACAATATAGAAAAGACATAAAAAGGTGGGTGACAAAATGGAGACAGGAGTGAAACGAACACTTTAGTAGAATGGCAGAGGATAGGATAATATGAATAGCACGAGAGATAAGTCATCAAATTCACGAAGAAGTATTGAGAGACCAAGAAAAAGATGGTGCGATAATTTAAACAATTTAGGAGGCTAATATTGAAGAAGAAACAGGTTTTAAAGCCTACATACTAGAAGGAAGAAGAAGAAGATATTACTTGCTGATCCATATATCCAACACCCGTAGTCCACCATTGACCGAATACAGGCATTGTTGAACAATAAATCTGTTTTGGGGTCAGTATCCTATCTTCGGTTAATGCTACACCTTAGTACGTTTATTCTTTTTTCTTATTTACCTTTGATGAGTTAAATATGTTTAGTTCAAAAATTATTATTCAATTTAATCCTTAGATACTTAGATACTGATTCATACTGGTATAGCATGCCACTCGAGGCTATGAACCCCGGTGAACGCAACCTATGCCTGGTGAAAACCATACTATTGGATTTTTCCGTAGACATTAGCATATTATTTTCATTTGTCCATTGTATAATAATTTTAAATACATGCCTCAGTGGCCGTAGACAGCCGTCGCAGGTTTTTTGGATAGAGTATATACAGATGTCATCTGTATATTGTAAACATTTAATGTTTTCGTCAAACAAACTATGAATACTAAAATAATATTGTAGTTAGTACTAAATTCTGTGGAAGACCTTAATGTACAACTTTTGGTCCATGTAGAATATTTATATGATCTTTTGACCATACTGTTCTATTATAATACAGATTTAATATATTATTACGGATTTTATTATTGAGATCAATTGGACATATTTTATATTTAAGTATACTAATATCTACTGTATCATAAGCTTCTTTTATATCCAGAAACAAACAAACTAGGTACTCATTTTTAGACAGCGCAATTTTTATATCTGTAACTAACTTCGTTAATACATATAATGATCCCAGGCCTCTGCAAAATCCATACTGCGTACTAGGTAAAATACAATTTGATTCTAAAAGCCATTATAGTCTAGTTTTAATTAATCTTTTGAAAGTTTTAGTTACACACGACATTAAACAAATTGGCTGATATGACTTTGTTAAATTTTTGTCTTTATTAGGTTTTTTCATTGGTTGTATGATTTATTTTTTAAAATAATCTATGTATTGCTCTCCTATACACCAATTATTTAAAACTTCAAGTAATTGCTCCTTAGTTATTGTTGGTAAATTATAAATTAATTCATAAGTAATAAAATCATAGCTAGGAGTAGTATTCTTCGTTGTTTTTATTGTAACCTTCAAATCTTCACTATCAAACGGAGCTTGAAGCTCACTACAATCTATTACATACAATATATATTATTATCAATTGTTTTTAATATATTTGGTACATAAGTAGGTGTAATTGTATCTAATGTTTCCTTAATACTTGAATGTGTTAGCCAAGGTTTTCTTAAACTGTTATTTTTATTTCTATCTATATAAGGATTTTTACAGCTGTCGCCGCCTTCCTTCTTTCAGCCAAGATCTCCAGTCCTTTCTGTTCTGCCATTCTCCATCTCTGAGGTCTCGTCTTTCCATGGCCTCGTCCACTTCATCCGTCCATGATCTTCGGGGTCTACCTCTTTTCCTCCTTCCTATTGGGCTCCAATCCGAAATCTTTGCTATCCACCTTGTATGATCTGTTCTTACATTACCATACCAAATTAAACGTTTTTCTTCGATGTAGCTAAGTATGTCTTGTTCTACTGCCATTCTTCGTTTTATCTCCTCATTTCTGATGCGATCCATTTTTGTCACTCTGCAGCTTCTTCTCATGAACTCCATTTTAGTTGCTGTGATTTTGGACCTGTTTATTTATTACCCAATTCTCTGCTCCATTGATTTAGTTAATTGATATATTCTACGCAGCATTGTTTGTTTTTATTTAAATAGTAGTTTATACTGTGCTTGTACTTTGCGTAGATCTATACAATTTTGAAAATTTGATACTCTATTATATTTTTTAAAGCGGCTTTTGTATCTCTCACTTTCTCGTCGCAATCTCTAACCCACCACACTGGTCTTATGGTTTTCGTACTGTCGGCTGTGCGACATTTCATCGCCTTATTTAGCTGCTTTATTAATATCAGAGACTAACTGTTCAAAATTGTCTTCAGTGGAAGTGAAACTTTTATTTTTGATGCTGTTTGTTAAAATATTTTGATAGGTTTCCCAGTTGGCGGAAAATTCAATACATTTTCTACTTGCTTGTATTGTACTGCTATTATATCTCCTTGTTAATATTGTACTTATGGTAAAGTGGTCTGAGCCTAGTGTATCATCTAAAGCATTTCATTCTACGTAACCGATCAAGCTTGGTAAAATAAGTGTAAGATCCACAGGAGAAGGGTTTTTATTTAGTCTCGTAATTTCAGTAGGTCTGCCATCATTTAAAACAATAAAATTGAGATTTTCTAAAATATCTGCTAAATTATTACATTAAATATAGTAGCGCATCGAATTCCATGTACTGTGACGTATGTTAAAGTCCCCACAAATTTTACTGTCTTCTTGTATTTGTGTAAATATAACCTAATCTAACCTAACCTAATATAACCTAACCTAATCTAATGTTCATCCAATCATTTTTAGTTGCTTGTACATTTGGTGGTTTATGTACACATACGATTGATAATTTAAGATAAATATTTCACAAATTTTTATTTTTTTATTAAAGTTTTTTCTAAATTTTTTTTCAGAATATCAAAAGTTATTTCATCTGAAACACGTGATAGCCAAGTTTCATTTAGTGCAATTAAACCAACGCTTTTTGATTGGTTTATATGATTTAAAATATTTGGTTTATTTTTTATTATATATTTTTTATTCCACTGTAATATGTTAAATTCCCAATTGAATGTCGTTATTTCCATCGTCTTGTTTCTATCTAGTTGTTTCTTTTATTATTTCTAATTTTTCCCTGTATGTTTGAACATCTTCTCTGTGAGGACTCCGTAAGATTGACTTAGTTATTTTAATTTTTTTTTTTTTTTGAAAATTTGGTGTGTCTTCTATACGTGTATATAGATATATATATATATATATATATATATATATATATATATATATATATATATATATATATATATACTTGTGATTGTGTACAGAGTACCCAATTTTTATTACAACTAGTTGGTGAAGATATGTCTGTGTCAGAGATTTGATCCATTTGTGGAAAAGTTTCTAAATTATATAATACATCAAATCTGTTATTAGAAGATACTTTAGAATAGCTGCTATTTTGTTCTAGCAATTCCGCTTCCTTAAAATATATTTTTTTTTGTGACATAATCTTTGTATGTTCTTGAATGGTGTATTTTCGTGTATTTGCCCACATCGTTTAAATTTAGTTGTTTTACCTTACAGTATTTTGCAGTATGTATGCAGTATATATCTTATACATTTGAAACACGGGACCACTAGATAAATATATGGTTCTACTACAAACCTGATCAAATTTATTTTTACATATTGCGGTAAATTGTTACCTTAGAATGATAAAAATGTGTCTAGGTATATATTGTACCTCTTTATATGAGTCTTTTACTTTCGTCTTCATTCTTTTTACCTGTACTACTTTCCTCTCACACTCAACATTTTCTAATAAATAATCGTCTGTTAAAAACGTGGCAACTTCTTTAATCATTAAAACCATTTTGTGATTAAAAAACATAGGGATCCAAGCAAGCCAGGATAAGCAACCAAATTGGTTGTTTTTATGGCCTCATGTTCGACGATTTTATTTGCTGTATAAAATATTTTGAAGATAATTTTTAATTTATTTCTACCCATTAATTTGATGTCAACAACGACATTTTTAAAATTAGCATTACTGAAAAAAAAAATGGTCACCTTTACTGGTGATAAGTAATAATTATTACTATCTACCGGTTCAACAATAACATAGAACGGGGCTATATCTGTTGCCGCATATTTGTTATTGATATCAAAATGTTTAATAATATTTTTTGTTGTATCCATACCTAAATTTTTATATTTATCTGTTGGAACTTGTTGAGGCTTGATCAGGATAGGTTGATTAATATCAACCTATATGATCAAGCATAAAGTATAATTCTATAATATGATATAATAAAATGTAAAATAATAAAATTCCCAGTGATTGGAATATTGGAATACTTTGCACCATACACAATAAAGGCGATATCTCTGAATACTCTAAATTTAACAAAACTAACCCCTGAGAAAGGTAAAGTTAGAGTACGAATTCAGGGGGAACTGTCTGGGCCTTTTAAAACAAATAACGGGCTGCGCCAGGGAGACCTTCTCTCCTTTGTACTGTTCAATCTGGCTCTGAAAAAAGTTTTACGTATGTCACAAATCACAATTATTGGTTCGATATACAGATTGAACGAATTTAAAACGGAACATACGAAATCAATGTATTTCGGCTCAGCTCCGCTCTAGGTGGTTGGCCAACAAAAGGTTGTCAAATAATTATATTATAAAAATCCAATACTTCAGCGGGCTGCTGGATTCTGAACTCATTCAAGAACAAGTCAAAACTCCACCCAAATAGGTTGCCTAGAATCACTGTGAAAACTAGACTACACAAGCAGTTATTATGCTGTCAAACCACCTATCGCTTAGTTATAGTCCAAGAGATAGAGCCGAAATTTTGAACTGATCAGTAATATGACATTTCTCTATTGGAATATATTCATTGTAACTGGATTAAGACTTTGCCTTACAGGCGGACGCCCCTCGTGGTACAGGGGGTGACTATACAGGGATGAAGTTGTCATTTTTTTTTTCGGAAAAATTAACGATCGATAATATGGCTGAAAATTTGCCCAGAGTAAGATCTTGGTATAACTAGACGAAATCCCAAAGGGCGGACGCGAGAGTGGATACATAAGGGGTGGCGGACAGGGGTGAAATTGCAATTTTTTGGGGAAAAATTAACGATAAGTAATATGTCCGCCATTTTCATGGCTCATTATTTAGGCTTTAAAAACTCTAAATCAAAAGGGCGGACAGCTGGGTTGGTATAGAGAGCCATAAAACGGGGTCAAATGTACCACTTGCCTGCGCATTTTAGGTCTCGGTAACAATTTTCAAACTGATTTTAATATGATATTTTTATACCGATTGATTTGAAAATTTGTATGCTCACTTCTGTTACTATTCTGAAAAGCGTCAAGTAGTTTTCCTCAAAATTTTCCAAAAAAATTTCCGTGAATGAAAATTTTCGTAATTTTTTGAGGTAAAATCTAATTTGTTGAATCATTTCGATTTTCTGTACGTTATACCATGATTTTTTTCCAAAAATTTTCAAACGATTTTTCCGATAAGAAAAAAAAATTTAGAAAAACTTTTCTAAAACATTTGATAAAACTCTACGTCATCGTCTGAATCTTTTATAGAATCTTTTGTAGTTTTAAAATGATATTATGATTTTCTTTCAATCTAAAGTCATATTTACTTTACAAATCATATTTTTTTCTTAAATATAAATATTTCACGAATTAATTTTTAATTGAATAAATGTTTGATATTTGATATTTTATTAAATTAAAGTAATTTCATAATGTTAACTATTAAATATTTTTGGTATAACAAATAGTAATTTTACTTATTTTTTATTACAATAAAAATGTATTTAAATTTATATTGCATAAATAATGGTTGTTCAGATATAAGAAAAATTTGATTTATAATCAAATATTAAATTATAATTTAATATTTGATTATATTAATCAAATGATTAATAATCAAATACAAAATATATTATTTCTATTTATCAATATGTAAAATTAAATTTGTAGAATTCATTTAACATTTTACAAATAATTATTAATAAAAATCAATTTAATAGTGGAATTATCAATTTTTTAAGTTTTGAAATTTACTTTGTAAATATTTTCAATATTTTTTTTAACTTTCAAATTGATTGAATTTTTTTTTTTTCATTAGTTAATTATAATTTTACAAATTCTGATTGGACATTAATTTTGCATCATTATTATTTTAAAATATTAAAATAATAATGATGCGCGTTCCATTTAGATCAGTAATTCTAGACGCATGCGCTAAATGTAATAAGTAGACTTCGGCAAATATGCAAATAAAAATGTAGAAAATATGCGCATAAATATGCACGTGTTTACCCGAAAATATGCAAATATTTTACAAAATATGCATACAAATAAATAAAAAAATCGTAAAATAGTAACAATTTTATTTAAAAAAAAAAGTGTACATAACTAAATATTTCCTACTATTCATTAAGATTTACATTTATTTTAAGTAACTACATCATTTTTAAGTATGAATAAACTTATTTAGAATTATGGTAACAATAAATGACCAAGTCGTGTTCAAAATTTTCTAACAAAAACTTGTGGCTTCTGTCTAAGTACATATATTTATATATGGAAAAACTTCGTTCAACATCAACTGATGTAACGGGAGCATTTTTCAAACTAACCAAAACATTTGGTTCTAAATTAATTGTTTCCGAAATATTTCCAGCTAGAACACTGACTACTTCAGAAAGAATATGGTAACCTTTATTTTTTTCCATAGTAGCTTCAAATTTTTTTAAAATATCTTTTCCAATATTACCTCTAACGTTCCGACAACATGACGCAAATTCTTTTATTAATGCTGTACTTTCGAACAATGACAGTTTTGGTGATTCTAACTGAGTAATTGTTTTTTGAACAAAACTAAAATTTGATTTTATAAATGAAAGTTCTTGTTGAAGCAAGTTACTCTGAAAAGTTTGTTTAGAATCCAAAAGAGATTGGGAACTTTCATCTGTTAACGTATCAATTATGTTCTTTATTTTAACAAAATGATCTGCATAAAAATTAGCTGCTTCTAACCATGTTCCCCATCGCGTTAAAATAGGTTGTGGTGGAAGAGGAATGTTAGGTAGCATTTCTTTATAAAGTTGAATTCTTATAGGAGATTTAAGAAATACTTTTTTGACACTGGATATCATGATATTTACAAGAGGAAACTTTTTTCGTATTTCCTCTGCAACTCTGTTTAATCCATGCGCTACACAAGTAACATGTATTAAATCTGGGAAAAATATTTTTAAATTTTGTTCTGCTTTCACCATATAAGGAGCAGCATCCGATAAAATAAGCAATAATTTATTAGAAGGAATAGTTGTCGGAAGAAAAAAAGTTGCTAATGTTTCTTGTATAAAACGCGAAATTGTTAAAGCATTTGTTTTCTCAAGTTGCTGGCATGAAATAAGATGAGATTTTGGTAAGGTATCTTCTTTAAGAACACCAATCAATAAATGAGGAATCAGTGGTTTCGTCTACAGATATGTAAAAATAATTATCTGCAATTTCTTCCTTAATATTAATTAACATCGACGAGTATAGCCCGTTCACATTATATCTTCTTGGAGACCGATCACTTGGAACATTAAGTTTGCAATATTTTTTTAGAAACGAACTAAAATTTACATTTGCTAATTTTGAAAGCGGTATGTTTGCAGACACTAATGCGCGACACAAGTCTTCATTAAAAGTTTCTTCCTTATCTAATTTTTTTGAAGTAGATTGGAAACATTTAGCCATTGAAGTTTGATGTTTTCCTCCTATTTTTCCTTTTTTTGCAATGTGTGAAGCAGTTCTCACATGTTGGTCTATCTGAAATTTCTTCTCACATGCTATCTATAAATAAAAATAAAAACCTTTATTTTAACCCAACCTTTAAAATATAAAAATATACAAGGTGTTTTTGGTTAATCAAATAACTGGTTTGGAAAAAAAAACACTCGCTAAGTGTTTTAAATGCAGTATTAATCCACAAATTAGTTTTTGTTACTAACCATTAGTACATCATATAACTTATTTTAAAATTCAACAAAAGTTTTTGTTTTGTTAATTCAATTACAATAAAAATAATTGTGTTTTAGAATAGCTGACTTCAATAAAAAAAGTAAAGGTGAAAAATTTTTCTAAATACACACCATTTTATTGTACCATGGACAATTTTTTCTCACTAAAGGAAGCTATTTTTCATTTAAAAACAACCTACGAGTACTAAATTTCAAGTAAATACGTTTATTGGTTTTAAAGTTATTGTTGTTATTAACTAAAAGAATTTAATTTTTTTTAATTTTAACACCCTGTATCTCGAAAAGTAAATAAGTTTGACCCCTCATTAACTATATCGTTTTGTTCAATTTTTCGAGAAGTATCTACAGTCAAACGTTGTAAGTGTCATTTGGAAACACCCTGTATGTATGAAATATTAGATATTTAATAGAAAATATTAGATACTTACAATTTTGCCACAGACTGAACAGTAGATTTTTCCCATATCCATAGACAGCTCTTTATAAGGTTTAATCCAAGTTGAAGCACTGGTTGTTTTAGGCATTATAAAATCACAATCTTCCTTTTTGTTACGCACAACGAGTGGTTACGCTTTGAATATCAAAACAAAAATGATTTACAAATCTGAGCACCAAATTAGAAATGTTTAGGTACCTAATTCAATAAACTGGGAGATTTTGGAAAATCCCTAAATTAGGAACAAAACTATTAGCCGTTTACCTGCTGTTAAGATACAATAAATTGTAGATAGATTTGGGGATTATATCATAAAATGCAAATGAGCGAACCCTTAGCGATTATCCAATAACTGAATGCCTCAGTGACCGAGACTTTCTAAGAATGTTGAGGGCTACTTAAATTGATCTTCTTTGAAATTGTAAATGTTTTGTACCTGTAGAGATTACGTACTTAGATCATTTCTTGATTAAAATGACTACAAAATTTTATACAAGAATTGAAATAAATTGGTATGTTTAAAAATTTTCAAATACAGTATAAAAATCTGAACTTTTATGCACTTTATGCAAACTTTTATACAAATATGCCAAAATATGAAATATTTGCATAAAATATGCACAATATGCAAAATATGCAATATGCATATTTGCCGAAGTCTAGTAATAAGTATCAAGATGCTTTTATCCAACTTCGTGAAACTGACTTCGGTTGTAATGAAGGTTTTGAAATCTTAGAAACTTTCATATGTCACTTATATGGAACAGGACTGACGAGAAAAATTCCAAAAAGAAAAGTAAACGATGTCAGATTTTCACTATTTAACCGGCAGTATAAGTTGCATGATGTGAACGAGCCTTTTAAAAAAAAACTAAAAAATTTCGATGCTTCAAGCTTACCACCATGTCAAGATGAATTACACCAACATCTACTGCGAGCTCATTATATTTCAAATATTTGGACAAATGCTCATAAAAAAGTACCAACAGAATTGATTGTTGAAGAACATGGTTGGGAGTTTGAAGATGAAACATATAAATGCAAATGGTCTATTAGTGGACCTCAGATGCCAGAATCAGTTCGATTAGTGATTGATAATGAAGCAGATAATGAATGAGATATTATTGAAAGTGAAAGTGACGAGGATGATGAATGTGATGACATCAATGAGAGTGAGAAAAATGACGAAATTTTTAAAGTTTTTCTAAATTTTTTCTTATCGGAAAAATCGTTTGAAAATTTTTGGAAAAAAATCATGGTATAACTGACAGAAAATCGAAAGGATTCTACAAATTAGATTTTACCTCAAAAAATTACGAAAATTTTCATTCACGGAAATTTTTTTGGAAAATTTTGAGGAAAACTCTACTTGACGCTTCTCAGAATAGTAACAGAAGTGAGCATACAAATTTTCAAATCAATCAGTATAAAAATATCATATTAAAATCAGTTTGAAAATTGTTACCGAGACCTAAAATGCGCTGGCAAGTGGTACATTTGACCCCGTTTTATGGCTCTCTGTACCAACCCAGCTGTCCGCTCTTTTGGATTTAGAGTTTTTAGGGGCTAAATAATGAGCCATTAAAATGGCGGACATATTACTTATCGTTAATTTTTCCCCAAAAAATTGTAACTTCACCCCTGTCCGCCACCCCTTATGTATCCACTCTCGCGTCCGCCCTTTAGGATTTCGTCTAGTTATACCAAGATCTTACTCTGGGCAAATTTTCAGCCATATTATCGATCGTTAATTTTTCCGAAAAAAATGACAACTTCATCCCTGTATAGCCACCCCCTGTACCACGAGGGGCGTCCGCCTGTAAGGTAAAGTTTTAACCCAGTTACAATGAATATATTCCAATAGAGAAATGTCATATTACTGTTCAAAATTTCGGCTCTATCTCTCCGACTATTAGGCAAGCTCATCTTTCCTTTAAAGGAGACAGATAGTTGAACGATATTTTATACAATGTCTATCACCGGGTATTGATTTATTTTTGTCCAAGTTTTATATTGGTCAACTATTTCAAATGCAGTTCAAACAGACATATATTAAATTGTATGTTCCGTTTTAAATTCGTTTAATCTGTATAGTAAATCAGTGCAAATCCTTGCCTATGTTGATGATATCAATATTGTTGGGAGAACGAAAAACGCTGTACGAGAGGCGTATGTAGCATTAAAATAATCAGCGAAAAAAATGGGTTTAATAATACACACCAACAACACGAAGTATATGAAAATAAGCACGCAACCACAAATACTACGACCACTTATTATAGATTACGACGTCATTGAAGCAGTGAACGAATTTGTATACCTGGGAGCGCTCTTTAACACTGAAAATAGTACTACCGAAGAGATAAGCCTTAGCATTTGCACGGCCAACAGATGCTATTTTGGGCTCAATCTCGTCCTTAAATCCACAATTATATCGAGAAATACAAAAATAAAACTCTACGAAACAATAATACGCCCAGTCCAAAAATATGGTGAAGAGCCTTGAACCCACGCAGGGTTGTAAAGTCAGAGTGATATGTGATAATAAAATGTTGTATACGTTACCAAGAATCAGAAGTACTAAACTGGCTAGTCACTTCGCACTATAATGGTCAAACAATTGAACAAAAGTGTAAATAATAAATTAGTAACTAAATATGACCACAAAGAACACATCTACCAAAAAACCGCCAAAATTCAATATTTTTTGGAAGAGATCTAAAAAATTATAATAACTTTTTGATCAGTATCCACATACATCTTCAGCTGAGCACTAAGATGGATACCATTTAGATGCATTTGAAAAGATAAAGTATCAAAGAGATTGTAGTGTTTTGGGCCAATGGTTGCGTAAGACAGTTTTATGCACTGACAATTATTAAATATAGTAGGTTTCCGAATTTTAGTTAAGCCATATATTCGAGATGGTTTAAAAGACTTTTTACAAGGAATTAAAGTTTGTTTTATCTCAACAGAAAAAAGGTTATACTGATGAAGGCGTTTTTGTTTTTTCCAAGTCAGTTTAAACACTTTTGGCGATGTCTTATCTAACTATTACAGCATCTTCAGAAGTTACAGTGGGCTATGATGGGCTAGGGAAGAAATTGGGCAGCAACTGAGCACTGAAAAAAAGAACGATCATAGATCCTGTTTTGAATTATTCGATAAATTTGAACTATGGAACTTGTAAACAGTTTGAATAAGGAATTTCGTAAAATCGATGTTATTTATTCAAAATGATGTTTTTGAAGGAGCGTAAAAACAAGAAAGTTTTTTGTGAAAAATCAATATTATTTTTATTCCTTTTGATTACCGAAGATTAAGAGTACACTACTGTTGATATTTTTCGCTGTATCAAATCCTATATTCTCTACCTAATTATTAGAAATAATTACCTTAATCCAATCCTTAGTAACTACCTTAAGTCCTTCTATCTAATTTTAACCCCACTCCTTGAGAGATATAAACAGTATTGAACTAGCAAACAAATATAGCTCTTTCTCTCTCTCTCTCTCTCTCTGCTGTTGACTGTCATAGACAACAGTAACGCTGTGTTTAGCTCCCTGATCTTAATGATCATACATGAATGACCCTTTTCTCTCCGCTTTCTGCTGTTGGTGCTTCCGTAGACAACGAACGTGCTTTTCTCCCTCTGTGATATTGGTTCCAAAATCAAACAGACGGTTTGTTCTTCTCTCTTTGTGATAATGACCCGCTTACAGAAAAAGTACCGTGACACATTTGAAAAGACCGCTAATTCGTAACAGATAAACTCGTATGAGAATCCATGGGGTGGAAACCCTGCTCATATGCCGATTACCAGTTAGCAAGTTTATAGAACAACAATATTGCTACGACTTTATTAATTGGATTAGCTATTGTCTGCATAAGCCTAACTACTCCCTCCAACTTTTTTGGACAAGCCATATTGATACAAATTTAAAACACTAAAATTTTATTAATAATTTCAAATATGTACACCTGGTTCCTAAAAAAACTGATACGACTCTTGGTAAGATTTGATCATTTTGAGCAGTGTATTTGATTGGTTTGACATTATATTATTATATTTATTATAATAGAATACGACATATTATGACAGAAAAAAATAAAATAAACAAACAAACAACAAACAATTTTTACATATGTTAATTCATAAATTGTAATAATTACTAAGGTCTAAAGTTTGATATTATTTTAAATTTTTGCATTTTATAAAATGTATATAAATGATAGTTTTTACATAAAATAGGGTTGTTTTTATTATTTTTATTATTATTAAGGAATAAAATAAACGACTTAACTCAACAATTTATTAAAGCAAGGATTGTAACCAAATTAAAAGATAACTGGGCACTATCAGAGGGAGCAAAACATTTTAGCATAAGCAGAACCACAGTTTTTCCATTAATAAAAAATGAAGGGGAATAAGAAACTCTCGAAAGAAAGCGAGTGTCTGGAAAACCAAAACTACACTAAATTTGAGAATGTAAAAATAAAATCAATATTTTGTAATATCTCTATTATCATCGATAACAGCTTGTAGTCTTTGGCCCATCTGCATGAAAGGAACTAGGAAATTGTCTTCTTCAGAGAGCTCTTCCCAAACCTGTTGTATATCGTGCCACAACTTTTCAGCATTGTGAGGTATAAAATTACGCCGATACAACCGTTTTATAATAACCCCCCACACAGTCTAGATTGGGTTTAAATTTGGACTACAGTCCATGGTAAGGTTTCGATGTTGTTATTCTGGAGCCACTGGTTGATTATATTTGCAGTGTGAACAGGACAATTATCTTGTTGGAAGATAAAATTATTTTCCGGATACAACTGTTCAACACTGGGAAACATGATGTTTTCTAGAATAATAAGATAAGTCTGCCCAACAAACCTGCCATCGATACGCTATACCATTCTCATTCCTTCAGATGTAATCTATCCCCATACATTGGTGCTAAAATAACCAGCTGCTGGATATTTATCAACATATAGAGGATTAAATATATTATTATCTGATCTATACAACATAATTTTGCCCTTTTTAGAAGACTGAAACATCTTTTCATCTGCAAATATTACCCTGTCTCAGCTATCTTAATTTTGTAGCTGATGGTTTAAAGAAAATATAAGTCTTGATTACTTCTGTTGTTCTGTTGTGGTGTAAGAGCTTGTTTTTTTGCTGTAGATGCGGTGCTTTAATTCTGCGCCAAGTTACTGTCTTTCTTCCCGGAAACTGTGACATAATTCTTGCAGTTTTCGCATCTTCAAAAGGATTCTCTTCTAGTCTCTCTAAAAACGTAGGATCTTCATGAGCGGTAGATATTTTTGTTTTTCCAGAACCTTGCTTTCTTTCGAGAGTTTCTTGTTCTGTCTATCTTTTATTATTATTAAAAACTGTTATTCTGCTTACCCTAAAATGGTTCGCTACGGCAGATAGTGACCAACCATCTTCTAATTTCGTTACAAACCATTCTTGCTTTTAGTTCTTTTCTGGCACGTGGAGCAATTTTTTGAGGTTGAACAGAATAAGTTCTCTGACAAATTTTAAGATTTGGCAGTGACATTGACAGTATGTAAATAATAAATATTTATCCTTCAAAATACACTGCTCAATTTTCTACAAAATATGCTTTAAGAGTCGTGTCAGTTTTTTTAGGAACCACCTGTATATTTCTTAATTGTTTAGATATAGCAGAGAACTAGAAGTGAATATTAAATAAAGTATTCTTATAATATATATATATATATATATATATATATATATATATATATATATATATATATATATATATATACATCTAGTAAGTGTGACAGTAAAGAAAATTTTTTAAATGTTTTCTTAAAGCCAACCGAACAACCCGAATAAGTATAACGGACTAGTTCCCGTACAACCCTTAAAACAAAATTACAAGATTTATAGTCATAAAAACGGGATTATATTAAACGTCCTAACTTCTACCTAAATCAAGATTCACTTTCGTCAAGAACGTCCCTGCTCCCTCACAGTCGTGTAAAATACTCATCCCTAGAAGATTCTCTCGTAAGGAACTTAGATGTGCTGCAATTTAAGCTCTATTTCACTTCCCTACTTCTGACGTTAATCGACTTCTCAGCTTTTGAAACGGTCGCTGATGTCGAGCGAGGGTTGAAGGGCAGCTTAGGGGGCAGTTTCTTCCTACCTTCTCTTCGATATGAATTGTTCTTTTCAATTCGCTCGTTTGTGTTTACTAGTTCTGGGGGTTCTTCGCTGAGAAATTACTCATTCGCTCGTATTCGCCTCGTTTTAAAAATTCTAAACAGGTTCTCGTGTTAGTCGTTAATTTTACAATATGAAATTTTGTTTTACGTTAAATAAATTAAATTAGTTTATTAAACTCTTAATACAAAACAAAAAGAACAATAGCAGTAATTGATATTTTTGATACGACTTTATAAAAGTTTCTATCGATTTAACTTTTTTGTGAATATATATAAAAAAATGTGCATTATGTAAAATATAAAAGTTATTTATAGAGTCCAACAAAAACAGAACACAAAAATAAACTTAAATTATAAGTTTATTTATAACTAGACCATAACTAAAACTTACAAATTGTATTTAAAATAACCAACTGCAAAAGAAATTTATAAAACGATTTCAATAAAAAACTTTTTGTTACAAAGAATTTATCAATTAAAGCAACAATCAAAACTAAAAATGGTTAAGATATCGAAAGCAATATTTATTTATTTATTAGTTACTTCATGCAATGTCAGTATTTTAAGAAGATTTTTTTATATTTGAATTAATGTGTCTCGACGACGAGGTCATTGACACGATGACAGTATAATACACTTCTCCAAGAAATTAACGACCATTCAATCATTCAATCATCATCCAGCCTCAAGAGTCTACTGCTGAACATAGGCCTCTTCCTCATGTTTCCAACCCCGTCTATCTTGCGCCGCTCTCATCCAGTTTTTATTGAGTCTTCTTAAATCGTCAGTCCATCTTGTAGGTGGTCGACCGACTTCACCACTTCAATAAATCAATTTTATTTATAAACAGGCAAAGAATAAAAAATAAAACTTCACCAGATTTATTCTACATTTTATTAGTAATTATAACAATTTGTCTAATCATAAAAAAATGTTGAAGTACGGGAGAAAAAAAAATAAAACGGAAAATTCTAAAAAAATAATGAAAAGTAAACTAAAATATGAAAAAAGTCTTAATAACGAGTGTTTCCACCTCTACTACGTATAACAGCCTCACATCGTTGGCCCATACTTAAAATTAATTGCCGTATTTCATTTTGGTCTAGTTCTCTCCAAATCTGGATTAGTCTCTCCCACAGTTGGTTGGATCAGTGTCGCTCTTAATCACCTACCAAGGATATTCCAGAGATTTTCAATCGGATTTAAATCCGGACTATGTGCTGGCCATTCCATAGTGTTAATTTCTACCTTTTCTAGATAATTTCTGACGATCTGTGCAGCGTGAGGTCTGGCATTATCTTGCATTAGTAAGAAATTTTCACCGATATAAGGAGCGAATGTTACTACATGTTGCTCCAGGATCTCCAATATGTACCTTTCAGCTGTAACAGTTCCATTTTGTATGGCCACTAGGACCGTACGTGCAGTCAAAGAAATACCACCCCACACCATAACGGATGCTCCACCAAAAAATGTGGTGTGTGAGAAGTTACACTGCATATCTTTCGTTGGGTCATCGCAACACACGAACACGTATGTCATTATTGTACAAACAAAATCGGGATTTATCAGTAAATAGCACTCGTTCCCAGTCAGACTCTAAGCAATTAACGTGTTCTCTGGCAAAATGTAGTCTCCCCTTCGATGCTCTGCAGATAATAGAGGACCTCGGGCGGCAATCCTAGGTATTAAGTTGTATACCCTAAGTCGCTGGCGAACAGTTTCAGTACTAATTTGTATAGCATGCACGTCTTGAAGCTGAATTTGTAGACTTCGATGTGTTAGAAAACGTTGTCGAAGAGCAGAAATTCTTAAAAATCGATCTTGAATAGGGGTAGTTACCCGGTTTCGTCCTTCCCTGTTCTACGAGTATGATCCCCTGTTTCGAGAAACACCCGTGAGGTGGATGTGTGGGACACAACCTTCTACCACTGACGTGTACTTTCTGGAACATAACTACGGATGTGGTGCCATGTAGACCCCATATAATTTCTATTTGGTATTGCCAACATTCTTTAAAAATATTACAAAAATTATGTTAAATATAATCTCTTTGATATATTTTACATTAGTGTATGCATTATTTTTTATATTTTTCCAAATTGTTAGTTATTAAACTAATTAGAAATTACATGTCAAAATATCCTAAATAATGAAACGGTTTACTAAAAATGTTATGCTTTTTTTATTGTTTAAAATGTTTATAAAAGAGTTATGGAAAATTAAAGATCAAATATACGAAATATAAAAAAACAAAATAAACCATAAAAATAAACCCCCCATATAAAAAACTACAAAACCCAAACTTTAGCAATTTTGGAATTCAGATAAAAAATTACTTTGTACATTCTTTACAAATATTAGCTTTAGTTATCACACATTGATATCTTACAAACATCACATGAATTCTTAGTCTTTTTATCATTTTTTCATGGACAGAGCCCGCATCTTTTTCGTTTTTGGTTCATATCGGGATGCACATTTTTTATCCAGGACATCTACGCTCCCTTTGGTTTTATTATAAAAGACAATAATTTTAGGTTTGCCAGTTTTAACATCAGTGTATTTTTGTTGATGCATCTTAGAAACTAAAAGTACAGCCTTGCTTTACTTTGGAATATAAGACACAATTGTGATATGTTTATTAAAACCGTAGATACAACTCCCTACTTCTCTCTTCCGATTAGGTAAAAATTTGGTGGGAATTTCTTTCTTATTCTTCTTAAGCGTACCTACATACGTTAATCCTCTTTGTCGCAACTCACTTGCAAGTTCAATACAGGAGAACCAATTGTCTGCAGTTACATTTCTGTTGGTATTTATAATTTAAGGTTGAATAAGTTTTACCACGGATTGGGTTGGTACAGCCAAACGTCTTTCTTCATCTGTTAATAATTTGCCATCGCTGCTTTGCCGGTATAAATATATCCATTGAAAAAATAATGAGTACGGGCATCAGTAAGAATCAAGACCTTCAGACCATACTTGTTGGGTTTATTTGGCACGTACATGCGAAACTTTACATGATCATCTCATCAATACAGGTGTAATAGCCTATATAGTACTGTTTCTGACAATTATTTATAAATTTATTAAAAATACCTAATATTGCTGCAGCAGGATCATTTTCTTTGCTTTCCGCTCGGTCTTCGGGATTGTCAAAACTAGACAGCTTAAAATCATTAGCATTCTTTCCCGAGATATCACACAACGGAATATATCACGGCCACTGCCGTCTGTTGCAAACAAACACTGAATGTCCTCGTTGTTTGATTTGAAAACAGAGCTGTAGTACAAATATGCCTAAAAAGGCTTCAAATTCTATAATGTCAAAGTCTTCCTGGTTCTGGTATATGAAGCCGCTTATAGTTTCTTCTTAACTCAGATAATTTTTGGTTATTATGTATAAGAATTTCAGCTAGAATGTCATTATCGATGAGACACCTCCATATTTGTAAAGGTGATGCACTTTTGCCCAACTGTTTGACATCACCACGAAGTCCTGGTAAATACGAAACTAAGTTATGTTTCTCTGGTCTTGTTCTCTGTACAAAAGGTTGTGACGACCACTTACATCTATTTTTACTATAATAACTCATTCCATTTTCAACTTCTTCACCACTTTCAGAATCAGATTTGTCAGACAAGTCACCACTAGTTCACTTTCAATATCATTTAAAGAGCCACCTGACTCTTCCATATCGCTAACCTCACTTTCTACCTCGTAATGCTATGCTAACAGAGATTCTTCATAGTTTTTATCACCGTAATGTACTGTTTTGGACGAACCTGCCATTTTCGTAAATTTTTCACAAACACTGACGTGGTGCCAAAATGACCCCTTTCAAACTTTAGATAGTTAAAAACTGAGTACTACACTACTGAAAAACTAATCAATACAAGTAAAGCGGTCGACGTCACTGTAACTTGAAGGTAGCTGCGAGTCACAAACCTATAACACCAAAAATAAAAAAATGCGCGTAATTTGAATTTAGTCGTGGGTCATGTGGGCGCCACGTCCGTAGTAGAAGGTTAAATCAACGACCAATTCTTGGTAACTCCAACCTTCTTCCGACAGTATCACTGCTTGGGCACATTCATCTTGGGTTAAATTACGTGATTAACGTAATAAACACATAATAAACACTCTCCATAATAAACACAATTAACAATAATCAACAATTAAACAGTAGCCGAATAAAATTCGTGAACTCTTGGAAATTAGTATATTTATAGAATTAGTATTTTTGCTTCTTTTTGTTTTGTTGCAAAAAAAACTATAGCGATAAAACACAGTCAATAAATATAGAGTGTACGAATAGCATATACAAGGGGTTTGCAAAATATAACATTACAATGGAAATTTTTATTAACGCTAATGAAATATTTTAATATTTCAAAGTGGTGCGTTAATTTCTTGGAAAAGTGTACAATATAAGGGTATTACAAATACAGTTTTACATTTGACAATACATAATACATAATACACAATACTTATTTTTTACAAATTTAACCGTTATACATAATTACGCTTCCGAGTTTATAAAGCACTTAATGTCTCTTAAATATTTACCCAGAATTGCATATTTCTCAGTTTTATTCAACATTTCTTGTATATTATCTCCCATCTGGTGTTGTTTTGTTTTAGTAGAAAAATGTGGACATTTTTTAAGGAAATGCTTGACGGTTAAGGGATTCCTGCAATGGCTGCATGCAGGTGGATCGGTAGATGCCATAAGAAAGCCATGTGTAAGCCGAGTGTGTCGAATTCTTAATCTTCTTAGAATAATCTAGTGTCTTCTGGGCATAGGTGGAAGCTCTAATGAAGATACGCTTTATGGACATTTTTTAAATAATATTATTCAGCTGGATATTTGATATGAAAGGATGATCTGAGAACATATTTTTAATTACTTTCATTGATGACAAGGAGCCTATGCAAATCGCTACATTGCGGTCAGTTGGTTCCAAAATACGAAAAGCCTCGACGATACCATATAGTTCTCCAGTGTATACACCAAGAACGGCAAGAAGTCTGGTTAGTTTTGTAGTGCTAAAAGAGGAAACAACAGCACTACCTACCCCTACATCATATTTAGAAGCATCTGTATAAAGGACTTTATGCAACTGATTTCGATTAAGTATGTCTAGGAACGATTGTTTAATTATAGCTTTAGGAGTATCATGTTTATTGAAAGAGCAAAGGAAGGTATTGATATTCGGAAGTTGATTATACCAAGAAGGATGTGTAATGTATATACAAGGGTGAAGTTGAAGCAAGATCGAAACCAGCAAGGAGAGAGTTTAGTATACAAGAGAGAAGTTTGGCAGCTCTAGTAATGTGAGAATGATGAATGAGAATATTTGATTGAATAAGTAGTTGGTAGACTGGATTTTGTGGATTGGCTAGCTAGGTTAGCAGCTAGTTTGAGCTGGGTTAGATTTAACGGCACCTAAGCAGATCCTAAGACCCCTATTGTGTATGGGGTCAAGAGCTTTCAGATATGACTTGGAGGCAGACATATAGACAAGACTACCATAGTCTATTTTGGGGGCGAATAATGGATATGTAAACTGTAACAATACTTCGTCGTCAGCTCCCCATTGGAAATGTGCTGGACTTTTTAGGATACTAATATGTTTTAAGCAGTTAGCATGCGTTTCCTGTATGTGTGTATTCCAAGTAAATCTGGAGTAGAAGATCAGTCCTAAGACTATTTTGAGAAGTGATATGCTTCTAGTCACTGCTTTCAAATGTGGATTGTTGGATCTTATGTTTTCAATTGTCCAACTGAATCAAGAAATTATTGTCAAATACACAAATTGGTTCCTATAATATAATTAGATTGACTTATTCATCTGGATGCATAATTGGTTACGACGAAATAGAGTATCGATGACATTACTTATTTATATTAGTTCGAGTTCACATTACGAATACCGGCTAGACTGAAATATGAGTAATGCATGAATGACTGAACTTCTAATATTATTGTATGATTATAGAAGATTGGTTATTAGCTCAAATAATGTTTATACAAAAGTGCTGTGTATACAAGTCTAGATTTGTAACAAAAGTATAAGAAACAAGACACACATGTTAAAAATAGATATGTGTGCTCTATATTCTAATTGTACTAAATTAAGTGGGTAAACAATTTACGTAATTTATCGTAAATATTCTTTCGGGATTTTTATGAATTAATTAATTATATCAATATCTTAATGTCTCACTACACTTTTACCAGTTCGATTTCAAAGAATCAGAATGTAAATGCAGAAGGCCAGTAAGATATACTCCTACTGGACCATAATGAAGGATAATATGCAAGAATGCAACAAAAGAAAAAATGAAACCTACAGACAGATCGACGAACTAGAACAACTGTAGAGAATTACCAGACAAAAAGAAGAGAAGAAACGAGAATACACATGGGAAAAAAACGAAACCACTGAAATAAGGAACTTAAATATATAGAAAATTTTAATAAAAAAAAAAGGATTTAGAGAGACTCATCTGGGGTAAATCTGTAATTGTTAAATCGGACATCGCGGTTTTAAGGAGTATATTGGCATTAAAACACCACGCCTGCCAGACAAGTGGGTGAGTGTTCGCAGTGTCACAGCCGGTTAAATCAACTTGATTGCCGCCTGCGACTTTGTGGTACCTTACCCGTCAGGAATTGTATTCCTTAGCCACGGGCCACTAACGACACAGCTGCTGATCTGTATCATGTCCTCAGTTAATCCACGGGTACTTATTTGGTTAAGCCTTATTCGTACCTGTCCTGCATATCTACAGGAACTTTCCTATCAGCCATTGGGACGCGCCGTGTCGGAGTTGAACACTAATTCAAACAAAGCTGAAATTCAAGAATGTTCATCAAAACATAAAATATATTTTATGGATTCTTAGACAAAAAAACAACTTGTAGAACTATTAAAAGTAGTTAAATGTAAAAAAAAAATGTTATTGACAGGCTAGCTGAGAATTATGGCCATAAACTATTAAGATTACCTCTTTACCATTGTATACTGAATCCAATAGAATTGTTGTAGTCTCAATTAAAAAGTAATGTGAGGAAAAATAATAATTCTCCTAAATTATTTTCGACTGTTGTAGATTTAATTAAAAACGAATGTAATAAAATTACAGCAGATAAAAAAAAATGTATAGAACATGCAAAAAACTAGAAGAAAATTACTTACAGTTCCAAAACATTATAAATAGAGTAGTTTAATAAAAGTATTACTTATATGTATTTTTCTTTTACTTTGTGGGATTGCCGTAATTATAATAAAATGTATCAGTATATAAGTCCAACCCTGTATACAACTATACCTAGAAGATTAAATCCGAAATATCTTGCAACGAACAGTAATTAGTTTTATGGCAACAATAAGTTATGTACATATTTGGATTTCCAGAGCCCCAATGTATTCTTTGAATCGCCTTTACCTGACTGTCCGTGGTTGTCAGGTAAAATTATAATAATTTTTTAGAAAAACTAAAGTCAAATTTTGTCCGGAGTCGTTGTGGAGTGGGTCCGTTATTCGGAGGTGTCTTCCTATTTACCCACATATGAAATATTGGGTGAACTGTCCATTCAACAGTTTCCGTTGTGGAAAGGTGTCCGTTAATAAAAGTTTTACTGTAAATAACAACAGGTCTGGAGCTCCAACGATAGTCTAAAAATTACAAAGAGCGGATAACTGGAAGGTGATATATGACACATTAAGAAAATAAATCTGCAAAGGAATCCAAAAAACAAAAAATTAAGAAACATAGTGGAAATCACACCCGAA